>NW_026000222.1:580829-605503 GCF_001458135.2 Marmota marmota marmota | reverse complement strand
AGGGCCGCGGCCGCGAAGCCGGGAGGGTGCTGCCGAGGGCGTGCTGCCGAGGGCTCGCCCAGGCATTTGCGTTTGCAGAGGTGGAAGTTAGCTGGTAATCTACGAAGTGGTGATTCGGAAGGCAGACTCCAGCTAGAATTAAAAGTGGCCAAGCCTCCTGTTTAAATGCACGTCTATACTTGTTAGGAACTAAGCCGAAAAGGTAGGTAACCGAAATCGAATCGGTGTCACTCTGATTTTCTCTCAAACGTAGGACTGAATCCAGGGGCGCTGTACCACCGAGCTACACCCCCCCCCTTTTATATATTAATACAGGGCTTCGCTACTTTGCCCCGCTGGCCTCGAATTTCGAGATCCTCCCTGCCTCAGCCTCCCAAGTCGCTGGCACTTGAGGCCTGTTGCACCACGCCCTACTGCTGCTTTTTTTTTTTTTTTTTTAAACTGGGTTCTAAACAGTTGGTAAGCAGGGTATTTACAGGGTTCATATGGAATTAAAACCAAACTGGATCGACCTTAAAGATGATCTTTTATGCAAGCCGAACTACTCCGGTTCCAATCCTAGCCCTGCGGTTGACCAACCCTGGGCAGTTTATCTTTCAGACCGTCACTTTCTCATGGGTAAAATGGGAACAGAAAGAGGCTGAGGTGGTGGCTCAGTGGCAGAGCGCTTGCCTAGCATGTGTGAGGCACTGGGTTCAATCCTCAGCACCGCATGTAAATGAATACAATAAAGGTCCATTGACAACTAAAACATATTTTTTAAAAATGGGAACAGCAAGTAGCACCTGTTGGCCAGTGTCATGAAGATTAGGCCTTGAGGATGCTAACCCCAGGAAAGTGCCTGGGAGGCTTCCCTATGAAAGCACCCAGTCGGGGAGTAAAGGGCTTCAGACTCTTCGGAGGCAGCCAGGTCTTTATTTCAGTTACAGCCAGGAACTTCATGGGGTCAGAAGTGGACACCTGATAAAAACAGCCAGCCCTCAGGCTGAGAAGCATTCATGAAGAGATGCTCCAAGAGTTCCCATATTGGCCTCATGGTAAGGCTTGCCTGGTAAAAATTGTGGAATTCAGGGTCCTGGGCCCCAGCTTCACCTACGGGATCAGCCTAGATGAAAGAGAACTAGAAGCTGCAAGTTTTATTTTGTTCCCTGACAACACATTCATTCTTTGGATAAACTTGAAAAAAAAAACCACTGATGTAATCCAATCAATATTCTTTCTAGGGTATTTAAATATGAAATGTGAATAAACTGGGAATTCGCCTCAGAAACTGAATCTGAAAATATGCAAACTGAAATTTTCCACAGAAAGAAGTAAAAACTGTGAAGAAATTAAAATGCAAACTAAAAGGAAAGAATTAAGCTGTTTAATGCATTAATTAAAACGATGATGTGGACCATATCGAGCTTCTTCTTCAAAGAGAAACAGAATAGGCATAATCTCTACCAGCATGTGATTGATTGGCATGGGAAGTGCATGTTTGGCAAATAAAATGAGTACAGCTGTGGTCTAAATGTTTTGTAACTCCAAAATCCATATGTTGAAGCATAATTGCAGGGTGATGAATTCAAAGGGCCTTTTGAGAGGTGATCAGGTCATGAGGGCAGAGCTCTCTCCAATGACATTAGTGCCGATAAAAATGAGTCCTGAGCCAGGCACATGGCCCAAGCCTATAATCCCAAGAGGCTGAGACAGGAGGATCATGAGTTCAAAGCCACCCTCAACATTTTAGCAAAGCACTAAGTGACTCTGTGAGACCCTGTCTCTAAAAATACAAAAGAGAGCTGGGGATATGGCCCAGTGGTTGAGTGCCTCTGAGTTTAATCCCTGTTAACCACCACCCCAAAAAAAGAGTTCTGGGCCTGGGGTTTTTGGCCAGTGGTAGAGTGCTTGCCTACCATATGTGAGGCACTAGGTTCAATCCTCGGCACCATGTTAAAAAATAAATAAAAGGGCTGGGGTTATGGCTCAGCCGTAGAGGGCTCACCTCTGCGAGGCCCTGGGTTGCAAGACCCTGGGTTCGATCCTCAGCAGCACATAAAAATAAATAAAGGTATTGTGTCCATCTACAACTAAAAAAAAATTTTAAAATAAAAGTATTTTGTTCATCTACTAACTAAAAAAATATATATTTTTCTCTTAAAAATGAGTTCTGGATGGGGCTGTGGCTCAGTGGTAGAGTGCTTGCCTAGCATGTATTAGGCACTGGGTTCAATTCTCAGCACCACATATAAAAAAAAAAAAAATAAAGGTACGTTGACAACTAAAAATATATATATTAAAATAAATGAGTTCTATTAGTTATAGTGTCCCACCTCTGTAATTCCAGTGGCTCAGGAGGCTGAGGCTAGAGGATTGTGAGTTGAAAGCGAGTCTCAGCAATTTAGCAAGGCCTTAAACAACTTACACCCAGTTTCAAAATTGAAATATATGTGTGTGTGTGTGTGTGTGTATACATACATACATATATATGAAAAGGGCTGGGATGTGGCTCAGTAGTTTCCCAGAAAAATAAAGAGTCCTGAGCCAGGCACGGTGGCCCATGCCTATAATTCCAGTGGCTCTGGAGGATAAGGCAGGAGGATCATAAGTCCAAAGTCAGCCTCAGCAACTTAGTGAGACCCTAACTCAAAATTTGAAAAAAAGAAATGGAGATGTGACTCTGATTAAGCAACCCTTTGTTCAATTCCAGGTACAAAAAAAAAAAAGGGCCTGGCCCAGTGGTACACACCTGTAATCTCAGTGACTTGGGAGACTGAGGCAGGAGGACCATGAATTCAAAGCCAGCCTCAGCAATTAGCGAAGCCCTAAGTAACTCAGACCCTGTCTTTACAAAAAAGAGCTGGGAATGTGGCTCAGTGGTTAAGTGCCCCTTCATGCAATCCTTGGTACCAAAGGTGGAAAAATAAGACTGAGATCAAAGAATAAAACACTGTAAAATATCTCAAGTAAATTTTTAAAATTTATTACATGTTGAAATAATATACTTCAAATGCATTACATTGAATAAAACATACTGTTTGGTTCCTTTTCCTTTTAGTCATGGCTACTAAGAAATTTTTTCCCCCATTTGGTATCAGGGATTGAACCCAAGGGCACTTAATCACTGGGCCACATCCCCAGCCCATTTTATTTTTTGAGACAGGGTTTCACTAAGTTGCTTAGGACCTTCCTACATTGCTGAGGCTGGCTTTGAACTTGCAATCCTCCTGTCTCAGCCTCCCAAGCTCCTGGGATTACAGGTGTGTGCCACTGTGCCTGGCTACTGTGAAAGCTTCAGTTTACACATGGTTCCCATTCTGTTCTGCTGGTCAGCCCAGGCAGAGGTCCTTTGGTGGGGAGAAGCACACTTTCTTTCAACAAAGTGCCTACTGTGTGCCTAACTCCATCCTACAAACTATTAATATAAGTGTAAAAGGACCAGGTACAGTGCCATAGAGCTGGGATCACAGGACTCAGGAAATTGAGGCTGGAGGATAGCAAGTTCCAGGCCAGTCTGGGACTTAACAAGGCCCTAAGCAACTTAGCAAGACCCTGTCTCAAAAAATAAAAGGGCTGGGGATGTGGTTCAGTGGTAAAGTGCCCCTGGGTTCAATCTCAAATACCAAAAAGCCAAGCATGGTTGTATATACCTGTAATCCCAGCAACTCAGGAGGCTGAAGCAGGAGGATCGAAAATTAAAGACTAGCTTCAGCAATTTAACAAGACCCTGTCTCAAAGTTGAAAAGGGTTGGGTGGCTGGGGATGTAGCTCAGTTTTAGGGTACTTGGCTAGCATGCACAAGACTCTAGATTCAATCCCCAGCATCAAAAAAAAGAGCGGGGGGTGCAAAAAGGACCCTGATACATGACCCATCCCTGTAATCCCAGCAACTCGAAAGGCTAAGTTCAGAGGATCACAAGTTTGAGGCCAGCCTGGGCAATTTAGTGAGACCCTCTCTCAAAAATAAAAGGGCTGGAAATGTAGTTCAGTGGTAGAGTGCCTCTGGGTTCAATCCTCAGAAACAGGAAAAAAAGAAAATGGGCTGCATTATAAACTCTAGTAAAGCACCCCTGGATTCAATCCCCAAACCAAAAAAATAAAAAATAAGATTTCTGCCTGTAAATCCAAAATGTCCTACAGCTACCTGTATGGGTAACACATGAATACAGGACACTGGGGAACAGCAACAAAAAATGCTGGCAGCCAGCCAAGCCAGGCAGACCCAGCACAGCCTGAGGAGCATGGGAATGATTTCTGGCCTGAATCAGAGGGTGCCAATGAAGGGTTTCACTCTGGCATGCATAGGGTCATATTTCCACTTTAAAACATCACCCCTGGGCTGGGGTTGTGGCTCAGTGGTAGCACAGGTGAGGCGCTGGGTTCCATCCTCAGCACCACATAAAAATAAATAAATAAAATAAAGGTAAAAGAAAAAAGATGAGGTCATTGCCTTTAAAAATAAATAAATGGAACATCACCCCTGTTGGTCATGGTGGTACATGCCTGTAATCCCAGTTAGTCCAGAGGTTGAGGCCAGACTGGGCAATTTAGCAACACCCTGTCATCACAATGTGTCTGCTGTCAATTGAGCCCAGGGCTGCTTAACCGCTGAATCACATCCCCCAGCCCTATTCAGTATTTTTTTTCTTTCTGTATTTTATTTAGAGACAGGGTCTCACTGAGTTACTTAGTGCCTCTCTATTGCTGAGGCTGGCTTTGAACTCACGATCCCCCTGCCTCAGCCTCCCGAGTCCCTGGAAATTATAGGTGTGCACCACCACACCAAACTCACAATAATTTTTAGAAATTAAAAGAGCTGGCAATGTAGCTCAGTGGTAGAGCACCCCAGGTTCAATTCAGTACTACAAATGATAATAAGTAAAATTAAATAGAACATGGCCTGTGAAACCCTGTGAGGGTGAGAGGCTTCAAGGAGGCCCCAGAGAAGCTGCTCCAGCATTTTGCAGGTTAAGAGACTAGGGAGAGAGAGACTGGAAGGTGGCAAAGATGTAGAGAAGGTTCAGGTGGTGGACAACAGCCGAGCAGGGAGGCAGAGGAATTTGAACATCCTTCAGCTTGCCAGGAACCGGCATGGCCACATATTCCAGCTTTTCCTTAGAAACTGGAAATGATATTGTCACAGCATACTTCATTAAGGGAAATTAATATTTTATTTTAAACACTGTGGCTCAGACAAAACACATCAGGCCCATACACTCCATCTGAGTGCCTGCAGGGTGGTCCTCCAGTAAGTACAATCTGTACCATCTGAACACTCTTTATTTTATTTATTTATTTATTTTCTGGGCATTGAACCCAGGGGCATTCTACCACTGAGCCACATCCCCAGCCACAGTCCTTTCTATTTTGAGATAGCATCTCACTAAGTTGCCCAGACTGGCATAGAACTAGCGGATCCTCCTGCCTCAGCCTCCTGAGTCACTGGGATTATACATGTGCTCCACCACACCCACATGGACTATTGTTTTCTCAAATGTGTTTCCCAGGCCCTGCTCCAGAGATTTGATCTGCATATTGGAGGGGGGATCCAGAGACCTGCAAGTCATCATTCATCTCCAGAGCCTCCCAGCCTCCTCAGAAAGACCTGCTCCTGACAGTTGCTATCTTAGCACACCTCTGGTACTGTTTTGCAGGTGTTTATTTAAGCTGCTCATCCCATGTTGAGCCTTGGATTCATTCTGCTTTTTGCCAGGCACTGGCCCTAGGGCCGTGGAGTTAGCCATGAACATAACTAAGTCCCTACCAGAGGCACTTACATTCCAGTGTGTCTCTGGTTCCTGAAACCAAAATAAGCTAATTGTTCATTAAACGTGAGCCACATGTAGCTGCAAAGAACAGATGTGGTGGACACTAGAGTTAGGATGCCCAGGGCAGGTGATACTTAGCTTCAAGTGAGGACAGACCATGTGTTCTAGGGAAGAGAACGTGCAGATCTCATTTTGCCCCTAAGGAGGCACTCAGAGGCTCCATCACACTCCCGTCAGGCCCCACTGTGGCCCCAAACATACTGCCTCAGAACATGAGAGGTCATTGCATGGGCAGCCTCCTCTGCCCTTCCTGGCAGTGACCAGAGGTCACTGATGAAAGCCCAGCCACACCAGGCTTGCTTTAACTTCCTCTTCCACATAAGTGGCCAGAGCAGGCCATATTCTGGCACCTTTCCTCCCGTCTCCTCCCCTGTGGCCTTGTGGTAGGAGCTGATAATTGGGTTTGGGCCAGACAGGCCTGGCCTCCACCCTGTGGTCAGCCCTAGCTCACCAGCATTCTTGGCATTGGAGTCAGGAACCCAAGCTCATTTCACAATCAGTGATGACAGGCTTTGTTCCCCAGTTCCCGCAGCACAGTGGCACATCACCCTCCCAGGCACAAGGGCAGAGAAGCTGTGAGGTGAAGCAAGATGGAGTCCTGGGCCCTGACCCCAGCACCACCAAACAACCAGGGTAGAAAAGCAGTGGCCCTGCCCATCACCCCAGCCACTCAGAGGCTGAGGTCAGAGGGGCACAGGTTCCAGGCCAGCCTGGGCAATTTACTGAGGCCCTGTCCCAAAATAAAAATAGCTGTGTGTACCTCCGTTGTAAAGCTCCCCTGGGTTCATTCTCCAGTACCTGGAAGGGGGGAAAAAAAGACTCTGCTTCAGTTCTTAGGACTGTATACCCAGAAGTGGGCTTGCTGACCTTGTGGTGAGTCTACCTTAACGTGGAGGACTTCCCTGCTGCTTTCTCATTTTCAAGCAGTGATGCAGGAGCTCCAGGTTCTCCACATTCTCACCGCTGCTGATAATCTCTGGGAGGTTTTTTGGGTTTTTTTGTTGGGGGGAGGTGCCAAGGATTGACCTCAGGGTCACACTACCGCTAAGCCACAGGTCAGCCCCTGTTTTGTATTTTATTTAGAGACAGGGTCTCACTGAGGTTGCTTAGCGCCTCAGTTTTGCTGAGGCTGGCTTTGAACTTGCCATCCTCCTGCCTCACCCTCCCAAGCCTTTGGGATCACAGATGTGTACTACTGAACCCTGCAATCTCTGGGTTCTTAAAGCTTTTTTTTTTTTTTTTTGGGTGGGGGGGTGTGCATTATAATTTTTTTAAAAAAAGAATAGCTATCCTCATGAGGGGAAGTTCATACACTTGAACCCAGGGCAGTTCTACCTCTGAGCTACATGCCCGTGTTTATTTTGAGACAGGTCTTTCTAAGTTGCTGAAGCTGTCTTACAGCTTGAGAGACTGCTGCCCAGTGAGGTGCTACTGGTCATGCTTCTGAAGCGCCTCCCCTGACGTCAGTGAGGGCGAGCCTCTTTCTGGGTGCTTCCTGACTGTGTGCATCTTCTCCATAAAAGTGCTTATATTTCCTCCCATTCCAAGTTGCCTTTCTACTCTTTTAATAGTCTTTTGATGCACAAAAACTTACTTTTCATGAAGTCTGATGTTCTGTTTTGATGGTTGCCTGTATCTTTGGTATCATGACCAAACAGTCATTGCCAGATCCAGTGTCCAGAGTTCTGCAACACTGAGTCTCACACTTAGCTCTTCTCATTCATTTTGAGTTAACTTCTGAACATGGTGTAGGGTCCACTTTCCCCAAGGCCTTTGCTGAAGACACAGTCCTTTCCCTAGCATGTGGTCTGGCACCCTGGAGGGCCCCTTGACCAAAACACAAGGGTTTATTTTCAGCCTCTGTACAGTTTCTTTGGTCTGTATCTCTCTCTTTATGCCAGTCCCATGCTCTGTTATGGCCATGGTTTAATAAGACCTAAAATCAGAAAGTGTGAGTCCTCCATCTTTGTTCTTTTTCAAGAATGTTTTGCCTATTTGGGATTCCTTGAAATTCATAAATTTTAGGATGGAATTTATTTCCCTCCCTGTCTTTCTGTCTCCCTCCCTCCATCCCTCCATCCTGCCATCTCTTCTTCTTTTCAATTCTGGGAATCAAACCCAGAGCTTTGCACATGCTAGACAAATTCTGTACCACTGAGCTGTATCACCAGTCCCAAGATGGGTTCTTCTATGTAAAATACATCATCAGGATTTTGAGAGGGGTTGCATTGAATCTGTAGATCACTTTGGGTAATACTGATATCTTAACCAATAGTATCTTAAGAAATGGAATTTTGTGATTTCCTTTTAAGATGGCTTGTGTTTGTAATAGAAATGCACTGATTTTTGAGTGTTGACTTTATATCCTTCTATTCTGCTGAATTAATGTATAGGATTTTCTATATCATTTCATCACCTACATGATATTTCAGATATGCTAATCTGCCTCAGTATAGTAACCATTTTTCTATATACAATGTTGCATAATATCATCTTGGAAGCCTCAATTATGTACAGGAAAACTGTTCAAAAATAAAGGTTAAAAAATTTTTTTTTGCAAGATGGACACCATATCTTCATTTTATTTCTATGTGGTGTTGAGGATTGAACCCAGCGCCCCGCGCATTGCCAGGTGAGCGTGCTACTGCTTGAGCCACATCCAGCCCAAAGGTAAAAATTTAAACTTAAAAAATTTCACACTGTGAGAAACAGTAAGTTCAAGTGGTCCATTTTCTTCTTCTTCTTCTTTTTTTTTTTTTTTTTAACTCGAGGGGCACTCGACCACTGGGCCACATCTCCAGCCCTTTTTTGTATTTTATTTAGAGACAGGGTCTCATTGAGTTGCTTAGTACCTCGCCATTGCTGAGGCCGGCTTTGAGTTCTTGATCCTCCTGTCTCAGCCTCCTGAGTTGCTGGGATTACAGGCGTGCGCCACCACACCCAGCCAGTGGTCCATGTTCAAAATGCAGTAATCTCAGTGACTCGGGAGGCTGAGACAGGAGGATCACGAGTTCAAAGCCAGCCTCAGCAACAAGGAGGTGCTAAATAACTCTGTGAGACCCTGTCTCTAATAAAATGCAAAAATTGGGCTAGGGATGTAGCCCAGTGGTCCAGTGCCCCTGAGTTCAATCCCTGGTACCTGCCCCCTCCAAAATAAAACTTTATATATGGAAAACAATTTTTTTTTTTTTTTTTTTTAGTTGTGGTGCTGAGAACCCAGGGCTCACACATGCCAGGCAAGTGCTTTACCACTGAGCCACAACCCCAGCCCACTATTTAACTTCAAATGTAAAATTGCTGGGGAAGTAAAAAACAGTAAAGGGAAAATAAAACAAATGGTTACCAGCAGTTAACATCTTAGTGTGAAAGACTCACAGCCCCTTGACAAACAGGAGGTAAGAAAGAAGGGGACACCCAAGACCTTCCCTGCAGTCCCCAGTCCATAAGCCCTTTATATATATATATATATATATATATATATATATATATTTTAGTTGTAAATGGACACAATACCTTTATTTTATTTTTATTTATTTTTATGTGGTGCTGAGGATCGAACCCAGGGCCTCACACATTCCAGTAAAGCGCTCCCCCCCCCTTTTTTTTGGGGGGGGGGCATGTACCAGGGACACTTATAGCCACTGAGCCACATTCCTAGCCCTATTTATTTATTTATTTATTTACTTATGAGACAGAGTCTCACTAAGTTGCTCAGGGCCTACTGAGTTTCTGAGGCTGACTTGGAACATGCTGTCCTACTGCCTCAGCTTCCTGAGTTCCTAGGATTATGTGCATATGCCACCACACCCAGCACCCCAGTCCTTTTTAAAGTTCCTTTTTGTTTGGTTTGGGGGTTTCTTTGTGAGGCATTTTAGAGTCTAAGTAAAAGGTGGACTGGGGATGTAGCTCTTCCCCAGCATATCTGAGGGATGTCTATTACCACACAGCAGAGTCTAGGTGGGCTGCAGGCTCATTGGTGCACTACCTCAGTGACATCATGGGAACAGATTTCCTGCCTCATCCTAAAGCCCTTGTCCAGTAACTGTGGAGTCTGGCTTTTAGGGGTAGATGGCCTGCCAAAGTTGATCACAATGAGGTTACGGTGGTTGCTTTGTGCTCTGTGTTCTGAAAGTGTGTGGGCTGAGTGTGGTGGTACACTCCTATAATCCCGAGGCTGAGGGAGGAGGATCACAAGTACAAGGCCAGCCACAGCAAGTTAGTGAGGTCCTGTCTCAAAAATTAAAAAGCACCCCTGGGTTCAATCTCCAGTACCCCCCCCTACAAAAATCAGTGTGTTTGACCCCTTGCAGATCCCCCAAATGCTTATGAGGGTAAGTGTTATAGTTTGGATCTCAAGTGTCCCCAAAAGCTCCTGTGTTGGAGACTGGTCCCAGATGCAGTAAGCAGAGGTGGGGCCTTGGGGAATGATGGGATCACAAGGACTCTGACCTCAGGACGCATAGCTTTATGGGCTGTGGGGGAGTAGTGGAAATGTTAGGAGGTAGGGCCCAGTTGGAGGAAAAAGGCCACTGCAGCAGGCCCCGGGAGGACATATCTTGCCCCCAGCAGCTACGTGCTACCACAAGCTGCCCATCATGATGGCCTGTCTCACCCCAGGCCCAAAGTGATGGGACCACTCAGCCATGGACTGAACCTCTGAAACCATGAACCAAAACAAATGTTTCCTCCTTTTATTTTTCTCACATATTTTGTCATAGTGACAGAAAGCTGACTCATAATACAGTCCACAAGTTCAAAGTCTTTCCATGATGATACTAAGAGGTGTCCTCCCTTCTGCCCTTTCCTAAGTGTCTGTGGGCCTCTCCAGCAGCGGTACTGTGATGAGACCCCACTCGGACCCCTGAGGAATGTGTGCTGTGTTAACATACCTGCTTCGTTGTCACTGGGATAAATGTCCATAGGTACAACCCACAAGACAAACCAGGGGTATTTAAGAACCTGAAGAGGTTCTGAAACCAATAAGCTGTGAGCTGCTGGCTTGGCCTTGCTATGTGCTGGGGAATGGCCCCCGAGACACCACACAGCTCTACACTTTGTCTCATGCAGCAACACAGAATTGACAAAGGAAACCAAGCTCCAATCCAGGGTCAAGACCCAACAAATACGGGACTGGGGCTGTGGCTCAGTGGTGCTCACCTAGTATGTGTGAGGCACTGGGTTTGTTTGATCTTCAGCACCACATAAAAATAAATAAAGGTGTTGTGTCCATCTAAAACTGAAAAAAAAAATTAAAGACCCAACATTAATTATGCATAATCTGTGTTTAATACTTTTGTATTATTTTGTACTGGGGATTGAATCTAGGGGTGCTCTACCACTGAGCTACATTCCTGGCCCTTTTTTTTTTTTTTTTCATTCTGAGGATTTCTCTAAATTGCTCAGGCCTGCCTCTAGCTTGCTATCCTCCTTCCTCAGCTTCCCCAAGTCCCTGGGATTAAAGGCAACACCCAGCTCCGAGTTTTACTTTGTAACTTTTAAAGGTATTTGGGAAATAAAAGGATAGATTTCACCACTGGGCCTTGCCTGCATCTTAGCTTTACACAACTGTACAGTCAATTCCAAGCAGTTTCCACTCAGGAAAAGCCCTAGCCTCAGGGGACAGCTGTGTTCCCTTTGCCCAGATGGCCCTAGACAAGTGCTTCAGCATGTGGACATCCTCTGTGGGACTTGTTACATTTTGTCTGTTCTGTTTATGAACTGTAACCTCATATAGGATTGCCTTAGAATCCAAGTAACAAATCCTCATGCTAAATAGAACAACAAGGGTGTTGGGGATGCAGCTCAGTGATAGACTCATTCCCCACCCAGCTCTGCACAGAACAAAAACAGCAAGAACAAACTGCATGCTTTGTGTGAGGCACACCTAAAGCCACCTACAAATCTCATCTTGACCTGACCAGCTCTGCCGCTCCTTCCAGCTGGAGCTGGCCCTGAATTCCAGAAACCAGGACACAGGCTCCTGGCAGGCAGGGAGATCCTAGCCAAGGGCCAACCTGCCAGGGGTTGGCTCGTCCATAGAACAAGGGGGTCTGGAGTAGACCATGGTCCAAATTCCTTCCGAAGTGACCACCTTAAGCAGGAAGCAGTGCCCAAGTCCACTATGCCTCTTTCCTCTTCAATACCTAGCCTGCTGGTCGCCACCCTGTCCACTGTCTCAGCCCAGCCTGCTTGCTCACCCTCACTGTACATGGCAGCTGACCCATTGGGCATACTCAGCTGACTTTGTTGCTTCCTGGGGTTGCATATAAGAAAAATCAGCCGAGCAACAAAATAAACAGACTCTGGCCTTCCCAACCTCAGGAGAGCCATCTCCTCTTCTCTGCCCCACCTGGTTCAGGCAGAAGCTCCTTCATGCACCCCATAACAGGCCATGCTGGTCTCCCTGGTCCACCAAAAAGATGTATCTAAAACAGAACTTGTGGCTGGGTGTGTGCTGCTGGGATATTTGAAGCAGCTCAGGAGGCTGAGACAGGAAGATCACGAGCTCAAGCCAGCCTCAGCAATGGTGAGGTGCTGAACAACTCAGTGAGACCCTGTCTCTAAATAAAATACAAAATAGGGCTGGGATGTTGCTCAGTGGTTGAGTGCCTCTGAGTTCAATCCCCGGTACCAAAACAAAAATAATAATAATAAAACAAAACAGACCTTGTAATCCCAGCTACTCAGGAGGCTGAGGCAGAAGGATTCCAAGTTTGAGGCCAGCCTCAGCAACTTATGGATACCCTATCTCAAAAAGTAAATAAAATTTACAAAAAAACTGGGCTGGCGACATAGCTCAGTGGTTAAGTGCCCGAGGGTTCAATCCTTGGTGCCAAAACATACACACACACACACACACACACACACACACATACACACACACGGCATTTGAGGGGGGCCAGCAGTCTTTAGGGATATGGTGTTGGAAATTTCCAATGAACAGGGGACAAGTGTGGGAATGGCAGCGATGCAACTCCCTGGTCTCAAGCTCCTTTCTGGAGGGTAGTAGCTGTCCAAAATTCAGTGGCTTCTTGATTTGTTGAAAACCAATAATGGTCACAGACCATGAGGGTCCAGGAAAAGTCAGCCAGTGACAATCTGTGACCTTGATCAAAGGCCTAAATCTACAGTCCCCCTACTGTTCAGGAAAAGGACAAACTCTGTTCCCAGGTATGAGAAGCTGACTGCTGACCCTGAGCTAGATAGTGAAGGCATGGTCAGTGTGGCCTCAGGCTGCACCCCAGACAGAAGCCACAGAGGGTCCCCTTCAACTAAATACAGCCCTTTCTTTCTTCAAATATCTTTATCATGTAATTTTTTTAACAACTAATAGTAATAAAAATTTAAAAAAAAATAAATAAAATAAATAAATAAATATATAATTTATATTAACAAACAATGCTGTNTATATATATATATATATATATATCTATATCTATCTATCTTTATCGCTCCCCTCTCAGGTGCTTCTGGGACCAGAACAGTAGCAAGCCAAATACTTTGAAAACACAGCTGTCCATCAGACACCCTGAGCGGATCCCTTTTTGCCAGTAGATGACCTCCTGGGGTGTTGGAGAACCCCTAGGCATCTGGCCAGTGGTGAATAGACTTGCACAGGCAGATTCCAGTGTGGACAAACCACCAGTGAAAACTGTCGTGACCAGGAAGGCCTGGTCCGGCCAGGAAGCGAGGAAGTATGCCCTGCAGCAACAGCTCTGGCTTTGCCCTGCTCTGGGGCTCAATTTCCTCAGCCCACTGGTCACATCAGTCCTGCACCTGCACTGCAGCACCTGAAGACAGGTGCTCTCCACACACAGCCCTGAGGAAGAACTTCATGGTGTCCGCTTTTCTGTTCCTGAGCCAATCAACGGGGCAAGAGCAGCATGGCTAGAAAGGGTCAGGCCTGGGATGCAGTCACAGGATTGGCAGGTGTGAGGAACAGAGGGCTCCTGCCGGGGGCACTCCTATCACAATCCTGTCAGCAGCCTCCAAGATGGCCCTCAGTGACTCCATCCCTGCTGTCCACACCCTGAGGTAGTACCTCCCACACGGAGCCAGAGCGGGTCTCAGTGACCATGGCACTGTGTGCATGGTGGCAGTAATGGCCAACCACTCC
Organism: Marmota marmota marmota; assembly: GCF_001458135.2. Taxonomy (NCBI): domain Eukaryota; kingdom Metazoa; phylum Chordata; class Mammalia; order Rodentia; family Sciuridae; genus Marmota; species Marmota marmota. The sequence continues at coordinate 591,577 of NW_026000222.1, read as the reverse complement.
TGAGATTAAATCTCAAAGGGCTGTGTCTTGCATCTGGGGCTCTGACTGCTAGTAATTGGCTTTGGGCAGCCTGCTGCTATGTCATGAGTAGCCCTGAGAAAGCCACATGGCAGGGAACAGAGCCTCGCGTGATAACAGCTAGGCCTCTCACCCTGACCAGCTCCCAACTTCAGAGACCCAGCAAGGTGAGTCTCCAAGTTGTGGGTTTGAGGAGTTCCCCATGGAGAGCACACAGCCCTCGCCTTTGGAAGTCCCTCCTAAGGGCCTGTCAGAAACCCACACCAAGTCTAAAGGAATGTCGAGAACTAGATACCTATTAGCACAAATTCTACTTTTTAAAAATATTTTTAGTTGTAGATGGACACAATACCTTTATTTATTTATTTTTTAATATGGTGCTAGGATCGAACCCAGTGCTTGCTAGGCAAGCCCTAACCCCAGCCCTTTCTTTTCTTCTTTTTATATCAGGGATTGAATCCAGGGGCTCTTAATCACCAGCCCTTTTTATTTTATTTATTTGTTCATTTTTGTACCGGAGATTGAACTCGGGGGCACTGGATCACTAAGCCACCTCCCCAGCCCTTTCTTATATTTTATTTAGAGACAGGGTCTCACTGAGTTGCTTAGTGCCTTGCTTTTTGCTGAGGCTGGCTTTGAACTTATGATCCTCCTGCCTCAGCCTTCCAGGCCACTGGGATTACGGTGTGCACCACCGTGCCCAATCCTTTTTAAATATTGTTTTTTGTTTTGTTTTGAGATAGGGTTTCACCTTACTAATTGCTGAGGCCTCAAACTTGCAGTACTCCTTCCTCAGCCTCCTGATTCCCTGAGATTACAGGTATAGCCACTGTATCTGGCTTCTGCCCAATTTTTTACAAAGGTTTTTTGTTTGTTTGTTTTTGTTTTTCTGAATAAAAATAGACTTTTTATCTTTTCAAGAACAAAATCTTTTTTTTAATATTCATTTTTTAGTTGTAGTTGGACACAATACCTTTATTTTATTTACTTATTATTATGTGGTGCTGAAGATCGAACCCAGGACTGTGGAGTTGGGGTTGTAACTCAGTGGTTGAGTGCTTGTCTCGCATGCATGAGGCACTGGGTTCGATCCACAGCACCACATAAAATAAGTAAAATAAAGATAAAAAAAAGAACAAAATGTGTACAAAGTCTTTTTGTACATATGATGAGTAAGACTCAAGATAGGTGATAGCTAGGAGGGTCAGGGATGTGGCTCAGGGGCACAGCACTTGTCTAACATGCCAGAGGTCCTGGAACAGACCCCCAGCATCCCTGCCCCCAAAAGGGATGTGAGAAGTTGTTTCCTAAGAATCATCTTTCGTTCAGAAACAAGATTTACTGAGGGGTGGGGTTGTGGCTCAGAGTAGAGCGCTTGCCTCGCATGTGTGAGGCACTAGGTTTGACCCTTAGCACTACATAGCCTGCTGCTATTTAGTGTCCACCTATAACTAAAAAATAAATCTTAAAAAAAAAAAAAAAAGATTTACTGAGATCCACAGACATGAACTTGTTTATTGAAGCATTCCTCAAGTAGTATTTTACAGACAGCATCCCAATACCAGACTAGCGTTTGGCCACAGACCTCAACCCAGCTTCAACAAGCTGAGCACCCCAGTGTCATGACCACAGGCGCCATGATCACAGCATACAAGATTTTCAGAGGCCAGTTGGGGGAGAGAGCACCAGGCTAAAAAAACAGTTCACAAATTTAGTTGAGGCCACATTAGGGAAGAAGCAAACAGTTATTTGCTCAAATATTAATAAGGAAGCCTATGGGGCTGGAGATATAGCTCAGTTAGTAGAGTGCTTGCCTTGCATGCACAAGGCCCTGGGTTCATTCCCCAGCACCACCAAAAAGAAATAAAGAAAACAAAAAGCTTTTAGTTTAAAAAAAAAAATGATAATAAGGAAGCCTAGATATTTTTTATTTTAGTTATAGTTGGACACATACCTTTATTTTTATTTATTTTAATATTTTTTAGTTGTAGTAGACACAATACCTTCATTTATTTATTGATATGTGGTGCTGAGGATCGAACCTAGGGCCTCAAATGTGCCAGGCGAGTGCTCTACCGCTGAGCCACAACCCCAGCCCCATTTTTATTTATTTTTATGTGGTGCTGAGGACCGAACCCAGTTCAATGCTAGGCAAGCACTCTACTGCTGAGCCACTACCCCAGCCCCAAGAAAGGAAGCCTAGATCTTAAAAAGGACCCAAAAGATCAACTTTTTTTTTTCAGAATTTTTTTTTGGGGGGGGGGTACTGGACATTGAGCCCAGGGGCAATCTACCACTGAGCACATCCCCAACGCTTTTTTTTTTAGTTGTTGATAGACCTTTATTTTATTTATTTATACGTGGTGCTGAGAATCAAACCCAGTGTCTTACACATGCCAGGCCAATGTGCTACCACTGAGCCACAGCCTCAGCCCTCCAACGCTTTTTATTTTTTGAGACAGAATATTCCTAGGTTGCTGAAACTGGCCTTCAGCTTGTGATTCTCCTGCCTCAGCCTCTGAGCTGCTGGGCTTACAGTTGTGCACCACCGCACCTGACTTTTTTCAAAAATGTTAAAATATTATTCCTGTTTTGTAGATAAGACAATGAGGATCCAGGAGCAGCTTGTCTGAAGCCCTTTGGCTGTTGACGGAATCAGGCCCAGGCCCAGGCCTCCTCCATGTCAACATGGAGCAAGGACAGAGCTGAGTAGGGACCATCACTTTGTTCACGGCTCCTTCCAACAGTCTCAACATACCCTGTGATGCCTTCCCCTTAATGGACTGAACGTCTGGTGCTACCTGGCACCTGGTGCCAGGATAGCCATCCACAGAGCTAAGAAGGCCCTGACTCAGACCATTCCCCAGGAGACTGCCTCTCGCAGATATGCAAGGACAAGACGTGCAAGGAGCCAGGCTGACACTTCCTTGACTGCCACGGTCAGCAAGCCAAGCTGTTAACAAGGAAGCGAGAATGAGTGAACGCAGTGCAAGTGTCTGAGAGAAAATAAAACTCTACCCAGTAGGGCAGCGGGCTGCGGAGTGAGCCTGAGGTTGAAGGACGGTCCAGGCAGCTGGCCTGCTGGATACTCAGACGTAGTCCTGACTACCCAAGGCCTGTGACGTGGTGGGACAGCAGAAATCATCATTCACCTCTCGCCTGCAGGACCTGGGGCACAGCCTCTGGACCAAGAGTTGACAGTCTCTTTCCCAGGCTCTCATTTCTCATGACATCTTCATAATAATTCCTGGATACAAACAGCTTCTGGCTCATGAATGGCTTTCACATACATTTACTGCATTTTATCTTTGCAGCAACTCCGTGGGAAGCCCAAGGCTAATATTAGCCTGTCTTTGCAAATAATTATTATCCCCATTTTACTGATGAGAAAATTGAGGCTGGGAGCATTAACAACTTGCTCAAGGGGCTGGGAAGGACAAAACTCAGGGTCTTTCCCCAGAGGCTGCCAACACCTTGCTTCTGAGTGAACCACCAGGCAGTGGCCCAACAGCAGTGGCTTTATTTCAAACATTAATAGGCCTGTTTCTTACACTCACACCACAACATGCAAATTCATTAGAGGCTTTGAGTCACAAACCCTCTAAACACACAGGCAAGAAGGGCTAGGGTACCAGAAAATCTTTGGAAGTCTGAATACAGTCACAAGACAAGGCTGGGGAGAGTGCAGGGGGACAGACTAGGGGGAGGGAAAGTGGGGGAGGAAAAACCCTCTGACTTGGTCTGTGAACCAAGGAAAGGACACAAAGTGCATGAGGAACAGGGAAGATGGATGGATCGGGGAGATTATAAGAATAAGAGAGGGGCTGGGGATGTGGCTCAAGCGGTAGTGTGCTCGCCTGGCAAGCGTGCGGCCCGGGTTCGATCCTCAGCACCACATACAAAAAAACAAAGATGTTGTGTCCGCTGAAAACTAAAAATAAATAAATAAATAAATATTAAAAAAATTCTCTCTCTTTCTCTTTAAAAAAAAAATAAGAGAAATGGCAGGAAGAGCCATCAGTACTGACTCAGCAGTCCTGGGCCTAGGGACTACTCTCTCCACAAGCCCACAGAATAAGCCACACACACAGGGAGAACTAGCTGGTGCAGAGCTTAATGCAGGCAGGCAGGCAGGACACCTGACACTCACCCAGGCCTTTCAGGTTCAGGTTGAGGCACAGGGCAGGTGTGTGTGGCCCTGGTTCGCCAGGCCCAATAGTGAGTGCAGGCCCATGCAGTCAGACCACCTTAGAAGCTGCCACCAACTTTAACTGTGATCTTGGGTGTGGTATCTTTTAATTTTTCTGAATCACTTTCATTATAAAATAGTGATATCAGAAGTATTTACTGAGTTGTGAATATCAACACAGTGTTTGATGTGGAGCCAGACACTAGTAGGCACTCCAAAATATTGGTTGTTATTATAATTGTTCATTATAAACCTGGGAAACAGAAATACAGAGATAAGTGTAAGTCACTGTAACCCTTCTCTGTAGCAGATCCGTCTGCTCTTGGGCACTCACTCTGGACCTGGGTAGACCCCCATACCCAGTGGCCCTCGCGGCTGCACTGGGAGGATGGCAGGGACTTGCCTGGGCTAGGAATGCAGCTGCCATGGGATGAGACAACAGATCCCTCTCCCCACTGGGGAGCAGTGCCTCCGCATTTCCCATGAGCAACAGTGGGCTTATGCAATGCCTGGGCCATAAGCCTGGCAGGGTGCCATGTGACTTCCAGAGGTGAGTCAGCTGCCTCCAGCAGGGTGCAGCTGAGCTGGTCCAAGATGGCTATCCACATGAAACCAAAGGTCTGCAGAACAGATACTCCACTCCTGACCAAACTATGGAGTGGTTAATACTCTTCTTTCTAAAAGTTGTTACTGTGCTCTTCCTGCTACAGATGGAAGTTTTTGTTTCTGGGCTTCCAAGATTTAAGGAAAACAACTGTTCCCTTCCTGTGCACACTGACCCTTGGCAGCTTGAGCTCGTGTTCCTCAGCCTTCCTCTGGCCAGTGAACGACTAACCTGCCCTTGATCAGCAACTTGTGGCTTTGGAAGGGCTCCTTCCTTCTTTTCTGAGATAGGGGATGCAGATCTGGGTGGAGTTTTACTCAAACACAGGCTGGGCCACGCGTGGGTGGTGCAGACTGGGATCTCAGCCACCCGGAGGATTATAAGTTCGAGGTTAACCTCAGAAAGTCAGCGAGACGCTGTGTCAAAAAATCAAAAAGGTGCTGGGGATGTAAAGTAAAGCACCCCGGTCCAATCTCCAGTACCAAAAAAAAAAAAAAAGGCGCTGCAATATAAACGCCCGGAGATGGCTTCCCGCTGGAGGGCGCGGCGTCAAGTCCCCCAGGCCGCAGACCCTGCGGAGTGTCCGGCACGGGAGTGTCCGGGGGTCGACGTCGCCGGGCTCATGGCTGGACTCCAGGCGCTTAGTAAATCGTAGGGCCTCCTGAATTGGGATGCTCACGGGTCGCCGGCGAAGACCTGAAGGCCACAAACGCGCAGGCGCCCGAAGGTTGCAGTTCCAGACCTCTACAGGAACGTGAAAGCGTCGCGAAGATTCACCCCTCTTTTCCCCCCACCCGCTGCAGACCGCGCAGGCGCCCCGAGGACTTACCTCCACCCCGCGCCACCGCCCCGACGCGCAGGCGCCTTGAGGACTTACGCCGCCCCGCCCCGAACGCGCAGGCGCCCCCGAGGTGCACCACTGCGCAGGCGCGGCCCCGGGACCATGGCGGCCGCATTGCTGCTCCTGGGCGCCCTCCGCCGAGGACCCTGGCCGGGTCCGGAGCGGCTGTGGGGCCCGGGCCTCCTCGCCGGGGCTGGGAGCAGGCGGCCGTACGTGGTCCGCAGGCCCCCGGTGGGTGTCGCCGAAGCTGGCGGCCGGGCCCTGCAGGTAACCCCGCCGCAGCTGCCCGGGCCCCTGGTGGGGTCCATCGTTTTGCCCGCCTCCTTGGCCCGGCCCGGGGCTCGCCATTTCCGGCGCGGCTGGCGCCCCCCGGGCCACGGGGCGTGTTGGCGTGGCCGCGGGCTCGTTACTGACGGAACGCCCCGCCCCGCCCCGCGGGAGAGCCCGCCAGTCCGGGCTGCAGACCTCGCGGGGACGCGCCTTTGATCTTTCTGGAAAGACGGGCGGGCTCACGGCTTGCTGTGCCGTGCTCTCAAGTCTGTGTTTATTTTTCAGAGTTTGCAATTGCGAACGCTAACCCCAACCTTTGAAGGGATCAGGGGATTGTTACTGAAACAGCATCTACTTCAAAATCCATTCAGACTCTGGCAACTTTTAGGTGTGTATCTATTGAAACCTAAGTGACAGTGACGGGGCAGACGTAGTGGCATTTGTGAATATACTGTCTTGCTTCCATCAGTTGATGAACCACGTGGAGAAGAGTGGATCCTGCTACCTCCCCTTGCAGGGTTGCAGCCTAGGAGCCGTAGCCTGGGCGTGTAGCAGGTGCTGCCATCTAGGACAGAGTCGCTTAAGGAAGCACCTCTCTCCCAATATGTCCTCGCAGTCAGAGTGACATATCCCTGGTTAGGATAATGGTACCAGCTTGACATTGACAAGAAAATGGGAATAATCACAAGAGGACCTTTGTCCTCTATTTATTATGAGTCCTGTGAGAGCCACAGTCTAGATAATTGGAAATGGAAGTTTTCAAAAGGGGAGTTTTGTCGAAGGCTCAAAAAGATGATTTTGTTTTGAGGTTTTTGGCACTGGCAATTGAACCCAGGGGCACTCAACCACTGAACCACATCCCCAGCTTGTTTTTTATCTATTTTTTAAAATATTTTTAGTTAAAGATGAACACAATACCTTTATTTTTTTTAATATGATGCTGAGGATCGAACCCACTACCCCACATGTGTGAGGCAAGCATTCGACCACTGACCTACAACCCCAACCCCATTTTTTTATTTTTTATTTTATGACATGGTCTTGCCAGGTTGTGTAGGGCCTCACTAAGTTGCTGAGTGGCTTTAAATTTTGATCCTCCGACTTCAGCCTCCTAAGCCACTGGGATTATAGGCCTGTGCCAAAATGCCACCCCCTTTTCTTTTTTTCTTTGAGAAAAGGCCTCACTAAATTATTGAAGCTGGCTTTGAACTCCTGACCCTCCTGCCTCAGCCTCTTGAGCCACTGGCTTTATGGGCATGCACCACCACGCCCGGCTGTAGTTGGCTTTCTTTTTCTTTTTTTTTTTTCATTGCAAATGGTCACAATACCTTGATTTAATTTATTTATTTTTACGTGATGCTGAGGATCAAACTGAGGGTTTCACATACGCGGGGCGAGCACTCTACCACTGAGCCCCAGCCCGTAGTAGGCTTTCTTGGAAAAGGTTTTTATTATCTAGTTAGCTCCCAGAACATTGTAGTAAGTATCTATAAAATGGCTCCAAATGTTTTATATCCAGAGGGTAATTTAAAATACCCTACAACCAGCTGGGCATAGTGGCGCACGCCTGTAATTCAGCGGCTCTGGAGGCTGAGGCAGAAGGATCACGAGTTCAAAGCCAGCCTCAGCAACTTAGTGAGGCCCTAAGCAACTCAGCAAGACCCTGTTCCTAAATAAAATATAAAAAAGGGCTGGGGATATGGCTCAGTGGTTAAGCACCTTTGGGTTCAATCCCCAGTACCCAAAAAAAAAGTACCCTACAAATAATTTGCTTATTGTTGGAGTGCACCATTGAGTGAAACACTGTGACATTCTGCAGCCTCTTTGAACTTAGGTTCAAGGACCTGGAGGATTGAGGCCATAATTTCACTCCTTCTCACCCAGCTGAAATGGGGAAAGTGAACTAGGTAAACTAATGTGGTCAGAAAGTGCTGTGCCTACCGATTGGTTGTGCCTCAGCATGTCACTTATGTGTTTCAGTGCTTCATTTGTGCCCAGTGATGCTTAGACAGGAGGCCCAGACCCCAGCCCTCCAGAACTCCTGTTCTTGGCTTCACATGACAGTCAAGGTGGTCTGCTTGGCATTCTATTAAAGTTTGTGAAAAATGTTGCAGTTGAAGTCATGGTTGTGATAATTCCCCATTTATTCGGAATTGGGATAAGACCAGAGGTTTGGCCGATCAGTCTGGGACAGTGGTTGCTGCTTTTGTCACATGTGCCAAAGCCACTTATGTTGTTCCTTTGTTTAGTTCTGTTTATAGCAATGTAAGTGATTGTTCTCCAACAAAATATAACGTTTTTTCCAATTTCTGTTCCAGACATGTTTTTTTCAGTGCTAGTGATAGAACCCAAGGCCTTGCAAGTGCTAAGCTCTACCACTGAGCTATTCTCCCTTTTATTTCCTCATGTTAACAAATTTAAGTAGCAGAGGTATTTGACTTCATATGTTGAAATAGTTTGTTATTTTCTAATTAGCCGATACAGTACTGAGAATGATGAAAGGGAATATTTCATCTCAGACTTACAACTTTTTTAACCTTTATTTTATTTATATATATTTATGTGGTGCTGAGGATTGAACCCAGTGCCTCACACATGCTAAGCAAGTGCTCCACCACTGAGCTACGACCCCCGCCCCAGACTTACAACTCTTGTGGTCGCAAGTTTCAGGTGGTTTTTGTTGTGATTTGGTTATTTGAGAATGTTTTGTTCTCTTGTGTATCTCCCCTGTAGTTGGAAATCTTGGTTAGGTTCTTTCCCTATTGCTTGTAGGTGGTACTTACTATTTCAACACCTCAACGATGAAGCAGAAAAATAACGACAATGATAAATCCAAGAGGAAGGCCCCTGAAGATGACGAAGGTATGCATATCTGGTGTTCTGACACAGTGGCTCCATCTGCTTGTCCTCACGTGTGCTCGCCGCTTGGCAAGGTAAAGCCTGTGTGGTACAGCGAGGGGAGCCTGGGGACTGTGGGTGCTGCCCTTGTGCCCCCGCCCCCACCTCTGTCTGACTGCTGGGTCCTTTGTGCATGTTGTGTGGAGATGTTTCCATGGACACCTGTGCCTCTGCACAAAAAGTGTGAGTCTCAAATCTACCCCAGGAGTACCAGAGTGCCTTGGCTGAAATAGCCCTAACCACCTGTTCAGTGTTGCCACGGTCCCTGGGCTTGGGAAGCAGGCCCCAGAGGAAACAGTGAGGAGGAAAGGACAGTTGAGTAGGACAGACGAAGTCCAATATAAGAGTTACCTTTGCGTACCAGTTAGTCTGCCCCACTCTAGACCACAGCTGACTCACTGCTCACTTGCAGAACCTAAGGGTATGCTGCGTGTCTTGGTCTCACCTTTCCTCTAGACTAGGGCTCCTTCAACAGTGTGAGGGGTGAAGGAAATAAAATAGTAAGTTTGACTTAGTTTCTGAGACCTCTATCTAAGATAAAGCTGGGTTTTTGCTTTTAGCCATTTGGCACTAATAATAATGATGGAAATTGTCACTCCTTAGAAATTATTGGTGTGTGCTTCACACTGTGGTGAATGATTTACATACTTTATTTTTAAATGGACACAATTCCTTAGCTGGGGCTGGGGCTCAGCAGTAGAGCACTTGCCTCACAAGTGTGAGGCACTGGGTTCGATCCTCAGCACCACATAAAAATAAATAAATAAAAATAAAGATATTGTGTCCATCTACAACTAAAAAAATTTTTTTAATGGACACAATACCTTTATTTTATTTTTATTTTTATGTGGTGCTGAGGATTAAACCGAGTGCCTCACACATGCTATGCAAGTGCTCTACCACTGAACCACAACCCCAGCCCACTCTTATTTTTTAAGGCAGGATCTACTAAGTTGCTTATGTCCTTGCTAAATTGCTAAGACTAGCCTCAAACTTGCCATCCTCCTATCTCAGCCTCTCAAGTTGCTGGGATTACAGACATGCACCACCACACCTGATCCATCTCTTGTTTTTTTTTTCTTCTTTTTTGTTTTTATTTTTATTTTATTTTGATACTGGGGATTGAACTCAAGGGCACTTTACCACTAACCTACGTACTGAGCCCATTTTATTTTATTTTTTTAGTTGTAGATGGACATAATTTTTTATTTATTTATTTTTATGTGGTGCCAAGGATCAAACTTAGTGCCTCACACATGCTAAGCATGTGCTCTACCACTGAGCCACAACCCTAGTCCTAACCTTTTTATTTTTTATTTTGAAACAGGACCTTACTAAATCCCTGAGGTAGACCTAGAACAACCAATCCTTCTGTCTCAGTTTCCCAAGTTGCTGGGATTACAAGTTGTATGCCACTGTGCCCGTCTTTAGATCACAAAATAAACTTCATTCAAATGGGATGTGTTTAATTGGAGAGAAGTTTGTTGATAGGTAAAGAATTGGGATCATGCTGGGCACAGTGGTACAAACACCTGTAATCCCAGCAATTCAGAAGGCTGATGCAGGAGGATTACAAGTTCAAGGCCAATCTCAGCAATTTAGCAAGACTAAGCAATTTAGCTGGACCCTGTCTCACAATTTAGTGCGAAAAATGATTGATTGATTGATTGATTGATATCAGAGATTGAATGAACCCAGGGGTGCTTAAACCACTGAGCCACATCCCCAGCCTTTTATTCGAGACAGGATCTCATTAAGGCCTGGCTAAATTGCTGAGGCTGGCTTTGACTTGAGATCAGCCTTGGCCTCCTGAGCCGCTGGGATTACAGGTGTGAATCATTGTGCCTGGCTCAAAATAAGAAAAATTTTTTTTAATATTTATTTTTTAGTTATAGGTGGACACAATATCTTTATTTTTTTTTTTTTTT
>NW_026000222.1:577767-579657 GCF_001458135.2 Marmota marmota marmota | reverse complement strand
TTTTTTTTTTTAATGTGGTACTGAGGATTGAACCCAGTGCCTCACGCATGCTAGACGAGGCTGTAGCTCAGTGGTAAAGTGCTTGCCTTGTATGTGTGAGGCACTGGGTTCAATCCTGAGCACCACATACAAAATAAATAAAGATACTGTGTGTTCAACTACAACAAAATAAATATTTTAAAAAAATAAATAAATAAAAGGGTCTCACTGAGTTGCTTAGGGCTGAGGAGGGTGGCTTTGAACTCATGATCCTCCTGCCTCAGCTTTCTGAGATGCTGGGATAGGACAAGTTCTTGTGGGTTTTTTTGTTTTGTTTTGTTTAAATAGTATTTGTAGTTATACATGAACACAATACCTTTATTTTGTTTATTTAGTTCTTTTATGTGGTGTTGGGGATCAAACCCAGTACCTCACATGTGCTAGGCAAGTGCTCTACCACTGGCCCCCAGCCCCCAGGGTCTGGTTTTATTCCATCTGTACCTCAAAGATCCTTCTCTGCAGGCGAGTGTGGTGCTGCACAACTGTAATCACAGCTGCTCAGGAGGCTGAGGCAAAAGGTTCACAAGTTCTCTGCTAGCCTGGGCAACTTAGTGAGGCCCTAAGCAACTCTGAGACCCTATCTCTAAAAGTAAAAAGGGCTGGGGACGTGGCTTAGTGCTTAAGTGCCTCTGGGTTTAATCCCTAATACCCCAAAACATAAAAAAATAAAAATAAAAATTGCTGGAAATGCAGCTTGGAGGTAGAATGCTCCTGGGTCTAATATCCCTGTACCGAAAAAAAAAAAAAAAAATCTTTTCTAGTCAATAATATGTGAGTCTCATGGGTATATCATTCCTCATTTTTCCCTTTGTCTCTAGTGAGGGCTTTCAAGGTTTTGTGCCTGATGGATTACATAGAGACACGTGGGGTCTCCAAAGATTGTTTCCTTAGGTTCAAGTTTCAGAAGTAGAACTAGTGAATTAAGGAAACTAAATGCTTTCTGTGGGCCCTGACACGGGCTGCCAAGTGGCTCTCAGACAGGACTTTGCTGGTTGTGCCCAGGACTGTGCTCGAGGTCCGCGTGCCTACAGGCCTTTGTAACAGTGTGCCACTTTCTCCTGCAGTGCCTTTGCTCACTGCTGGAAGGCACCTCTCTGGGTCATCTGCCAGGGATATACTCTGTCACCCTCCTTAGTGCCAGGTGAGGAGGACACAGAGGCCAGAGAGGCTCTCATGGGAAACCTGAGCCATTTTCACCTAAGATCTCAGCAAGTTGTCATGGGGCTTTAGAGGTAGTATAGGGCTTGGGTTGCTTCTCCCCATAGCCCTTCCAGAATGGAGGTGGCCTTGACAGTCTCCTTGAAGAATGTCATGAGGTGATGAGTCAGCATGCTGAGCTAATTATTATTTGAATTTTTTTTAATATTTAGTTTTTAGTTATAGGTGGACACAATATCTTTGTTTTTTTTATTTTTACATGGTGCTGAGGATTGAACCCAGTACCTTATACATGTGAGGCAAGCACTCCACCACTAAGCTACAACCCCTGCCCAAGAGTTGGGGTTTTGTTTAAAAAAAAAAAAAAGAAAGAAAGAAAGAAAGTTTGTTGGAGATAGAGCCGAAGCTGTGGTTTTACTTTCATTAGAAAAAAAATTTTTTTTTTATCTTACACAAAGTACAGAATTTGGCTTTATCTAAAAAAAAAAAAAAAAAACAAAAAACCAAGCCCTGTCACCATTGTCTTGGTCTTTTTTTTTTTTTTAATATTTTTTTAGTTGTCAATGGATCTTTTTAATTTTATTTGTATGTGGTGCTGAGGATCAAACCCAGGGCCTCACACATGCCAGGCAGGAGCTTTACCGCTGAGCCACAACTTCAGCCCTTGTCTCTCTCTTTTTTTTTTTTTTTTTT
>NW_026000222.1:575083-577758 GCF_001458135.2 Marmota marmota marmota | reverse complement strand
CTTTTTTTTTTTTTTTTTAGTTTTATTTTTTTGGCAGTGCCAGTGATTGAGCCCAAGGCCCTGTGCATGCTAACACTGCCTGTGCTACATCCCCAGCCTGCTCCATGTCCTTTAAAAATCATAGACTGCTTCACATTCTGTGTACAAAGGCTGTGAGTTCATAGAACTGCTTCAGATACCTTTCTTGCACTGGGTGTACAGGATGTTGTAGGCAGAGCGTTAAACGGCTTCATATTATCAGAGGTGGGAACTGCGCTTCCTTCCTCTGAGGTGGCCTCAGATGGCATACCAGTAGCGTTTGTATCCAGGAACTGTTGACACCCTCCCCACTTGGAAGCTGGCTTCCCCAAAGAAAGGGTGTGGGGACTGAGCCTTGGGGGCCATGCCTGACTCTTCCTGCACTCTGTCCAGAGGAGAGGAGAAGGAAGCAGCGGGAGGACCAGATGTACCGCGAGCGGCTACGCACCCTGCTTGTCATCGCCATCGTCATGAGCCTGCTGAACTCTCTGAGCTCCAGCGGGGGCAGCATTTCCTGGAACGACTTTGTCAAGGAGATGCTGGCCAAAGGCGAGGTGCAGCGTGTGCAGGTGGTACCTGAGAGCGATGTGGTGGAAGTCTACCTGCACCCTGGAGCCGTGGTGTTTGGGCGACCTGTGAGTGGGGGTGTGGGCGCCCCTGGAGACTGGGCAGGTTCCTTCTTGTTTTGCCCTACTCCTGTCGTGTTGAGTTGTCCTAAAGTCAGATGTATGCATCCAGATTTAAAGTAGGACTGGAGTTTCTTGCACAGTGGCTTGCACAGGTGGAACATGAGAAAAGTCAGAGGGAGCTGACCACAGAGGCAGCATTGTTAGCAGGGTCACATAGGTGCCAGTGGCCCCAGCAGCCATGGTGGCTGTGTTTAGGAGTAGGTGGAAATAAGTGGCAGAATGCTGACTTGTTGGCATTGGGTCTAAGGAGATGAGACCTTCCCAGACCTGTAGGTCTCTAGCATGGGAAGCGTTGGCTAGGAAATCAGAAGATGGGGCTTTCACAGAGGTTGCGCAGATGCAGGTGAGTTGAGGTGGCAGGGAATTGTCCCAGTGGAAAATTATCATAAGCAATGTGAGACACAGCTGGAGATGGACAGTGTAGGGCAGGTGGGGGAGCAGATGATGCTAGCTGCCCAGTGATGTACACTCGGGGCTGGCCAGAGGTGCAGGTTGGAGGAGGACCGGGCCGCAGGCAGAGGAAGAGAGGGACTGCTCTAGTCCAGCCTTGGCATCCAGCCCTTGGAAGCCAGTGTGATCAACACTGCTGGGGAGAGGTCTGAAACTGGCTCAGGGGAGACCCTTGTGCTCAGGGCCCAGCTTGGGGCTCAAGCTGGTAGGAGTGCCCTTCCATGCAAGTGGAAGAGTTCCTCCTTAGGAAGCACCCTTCTTTTCCGCTTCTGCACCTGAGGAGTTTCCTGGGAAGGTAACTGCAGCATGGGGTGGGCTGACCTTGGCAACTCCAGGGTACGTGGCCACCCTCACTCACCCAGCCCCACCCCAGCTCAGTGCCATGCTAGCCTCCTTGCCAGCCTGCTTGTCCTTCCTAAGGCAGGGACATTGTGTGTGTAGAAATGCCATCCATAAGTACAAAAGCATGAGTGCCAGGCCTCGGCCTCCTGAGCACACCATGCACTCAGGTGTTGGGCCAAGTTCCCTCTGCCTCCCGGTTGCCACCTCCTCACTTCTTCCAGAACTCTGGAGACTGTTTGGCTTCCTTGTTGAACTTCTTATTCTACGCACCTGGTGTTATTCCTGGTCAGCCTGAGGCAGAGGCTGACCATTTTCCTGTCTCTTCCCAGCTTAGTCAAGAATACTGGCCATCTTGAAATTTTAGAAGTACAAGACAACCAGACAAACATGATGGCTAATGCAGAAGACCACACAGGTCCGCACACATACCCAGGTGGATGCATGGCATGGTGACTCTGAACCTCTAGGTCATTCATCCATCCATCTTGATAGTCCTGGGGATTGAACCCAGAATCCTTTACCACGAGCTACATCCCCAGCCCCTTTTTATTTTTTGAGACTCATTCTCACCAAGTTGCCTAGGCTGGCCTTAAACTTGTGATCTTCTTGCCTCAGATGCCTGTGTTGCTGGTATTGCAGGTGTGCACTGCTGTCCCAGGCTTCAGTATATTAACTTACAATATTCTGCCGGATTTTGACAAGTCATCTAGTAGAATAGCTCCCTTAAAGTTTTCAGAATTTTATCTTAGCAATTTGGGGCGCATGTGAAAGGGCAGTAGATATTACCTCCTGTCCTTGTCCTTATCCTATGCTGGAGCTACAGCAATCCTAGAGACAACTAGGGAGTCTCTTTCCTCTCTCTCAGCTGGTGGCCATCCTCAGACAGATCCTAACGAGGAGTACTAGTTGGGGGATAAGTCTCAGGGAGACCAGTTTTGCAAAAGGCAGTGAGACGTGGATTTAAAATGAAGAGACCCACTTAATTGGTTTTCAGATGCACCCACAATGCCTCTGTTGCTGCAGTATCCTGAAGCATTTGTCTGTGGCGAGGTGTCTCAGTGATACTGGCATCAGGTCTGTGCTGTATACAGCTGAGCCAGGCACACGTCAGAGGCAGGTAGTGACTTTACAATGCAAATGTCTGCCATCTTTTTTTTTTTTTTTTTTTTTTTTTTT
>NW_026000222.1:547614-575063 GCF_001458135.2 Marmota marmota marmota | reverse complement strand
TTTTTGTTTTTTTTTTTTTTTTGTAATTTCCCTCTTAAAGGAAAACATCACTTGAAGCTGGGTGCAGGGGCACTTGCTATAATCCCAGCAACTCAGAGGCTCAGGCAGGAGGCTCTCAAGTTTGAGGCCAGCCTGGGCAACTTAATGAGACCTTTTCTCAAAAAGGGCTTGGGAATATGGATCAGTGGAAGAGCATACATGGATTCAATTCCCAGTACCAAAAAATAATAATAAAAATAAAAAGAGCTGGGACGTAGCTCAGTGGTAGAGCATCCCTGTATTCAATCCCTAGTACCCAAACGAGGTGTTCTGTGAATGGCCTCTTCTTCAGAACCCTGATGCTGTTGATAGGTGTGCCGGAGCCACCTCCCGTGGCCTCTTTGCCCTGTCTCACTCCCCTCTGCTTTCTGCCCCAGAGACTGGCCTTGATGTACCGAATGCAGGTCGCCAACATTGACAAGTTTGAAGAGAAGCTTCGAGCAGCTGAAGACGAGCTGAACATCGAGAGCAAGGACAGGATCCCAGTTTCCTATAAGCGCACTGGATTCTTTGGAAAGTATGCTCGTTGTCCTGGTTGACTCTAGACTAGCCCTGACTTGGCTTAGTGCTGTCAGGAGCAAGGTGGAGGCAGGAATCTTGTGGGGCTGGATTCCGGCTGGAGAGGGAGCTACCTGCCTGCTGGACCGCCTCTCGGTCTCCGTCTGCAGTTGCCTGTGGTGTTTCCTAACTCAGCACGTTGTCAGTGGCTGTCATAGAAAAATGGAAAAGAAAGGGTGTAAGTGGGAA
Source organism: Marmota marmota marmota (assembly GCF_001458135.2). Lineage (NCBI taxonomy): Eukaryota > Metazoa > Chordata > Mammalia > Rodentia > Sciuridae > Marmota > Marmota marmota. The sequence continues at coordinate 574,277 of NW_026000222.1, read as the reverse complement.
TGTTAAATGTGATGACTTGGGGTTCTGAGAGGAGAAACATGCATAGGCACTAGGCACCTTGGAACTGACAGGTCCATCAGCCTAAGTGACATCACTCACATCATTGGCAACCTTGCTGGGGCCAACAAACAAAACAGCACGTACAAAGGTTTATCGTGGGTTTGTCACCTGAGAAAATCCCCCTTCACAGTGATGTGCCTCCAAACTCTGTAAGCAGCTCCTGAAAGCTCTGCTTTGAGGGGAACTTCTGATTTTATTGTAGATGTGATAGGCATATGGCAGGCGGTACAGACCGGCCAAGACAGCTGTCTCTTTCCTCCTGTGGAGGGCTGGATCCCAGGGCTTGCTTCTTTGCTGTTGGGCTTGTTTTGCCTTACTCCTTGAAACTGTCGAAGCATAAAGAATCCCCTCTTGGAGAACCACAAGTTCAAGGCTAGCTTGAGCAACTTAGTGAGACCCTTGTCTCAGAATGTCCCTTTGGCTGGAGACGTGGCCCTGGTTCAATCCCCAACATCAAGAGGAAAACAGCACCTGCCCTAGTTGGCCCTGGTTGTGGGCAGTCAGGTACCTGGGTATCTCTACTGCTGGCGTGCTCAGTCTGACCACTCTGGAAACCTCGCAGAGGAGGGAGGTTGGTGAGAGTGGGACTCGCTCTTTGTACGGCTCCCAGGGCAGGGGTCTCCTTTGAGAAGATGGTGTGGTGGTTCTGGCTTTGTAAAGTGCTTCTGTCAGTTGCTTCAGTGACACTTCAGTGTTCATAACTGCCCCTCTCTCTCACCCAGTGCCCTGTATGCCCTGGGGATGACAGCGGTGGGCTTGGCCATCCTGTGGTATATTTTCCGTCTGGCTGGGATGACGGGAAGGGAAGGCGGATTCAGTGCTTTCGTAAGTCTGTGGATTCGAGCCTGCTGGGCGAGTCCTGGGTGTTGTTGCGTATTGTATGCTTGCTGAATCCTTTCCCAGCCAACAAAATAAGGGCAAGTGGAAGTTGGCCTGTGGCAGAACCGGGCCGGAAGCCCGGAAGCCCAGCATGTTTCCTCCTGAGGCTCTCAGAGCTGGCTGGAGGCCCCTCCCCACCGAGCCACTGTGGGGCAGGACTGTACGGTGCTACCTATCTTGTCTTGGCCTCCCTGTTCGGGGGCATTTCTTGAGTGTGCTCTTTCTCCTGTGTCCTCTAGCTGCTGGGGTCTGGGCTGGGGAGGGAGCACCTCATGGAGGAGCATCCCTGGGTCCACTGAGCATGCACACATTCATTTGTCCCCAGATGAAGGCTCTCACTGTGATGTTTTTTTTTCTTTTTTTTTTTAGTTGTTGATGGACCTTTATTTTGTTCATTTATTTATATGTGGTGCTGAGGATCAAATCCAGTGCCTCTCACACGCTAGGCAAGCGCTGTACCACTAACTCACAGCTCTGTCCCCTAGAGGTGTCTTACTTACTTATTTATTTATTTTAAATGTTTTTAGTTGTAGATGGACAATACCTTTATTTATCTATCTTTATGTGGTGCCGAGGATCGAACCCAGGGCCTCACATGTGCTAGGCGAGCACTCTACCACTGAGCCACAACCCCAGCCCCAGGAGAGGTGTCTTTTTTAAAGGCAAATTGCTAGACAACTTTCATACTGATTAACAATGAAACCGATCCCTTTCTCCCGTGTGAATGAAGAGTGGCCCGGGAGCCCATCTGTCCCATGTGAATGGGGGAGTGGGCTGGTCCCAGGGACTGTGGGGGGAGGTCCACCTGGATGGAGACGTGGGGGAGGTGGGTTTCGTGTCAGCCCAGCTGGATGGTAGCTGCCGGCTCCCTCTACTCTCTCCGGTTACAGCTCCCTGCCTGTTGCCATTTCCATGTAGAATCAACTCAAAATGGCTCGTTTCACAATTGTGGATGGGAAGTCGGGGAAGGGCGTGAGCTTCCAGGATGTGGCAGGAATGCACGAGGCAAAGCGGGAAGTCCGAGAGTTTGTGGACTACCTGAAGGTGAGTAGCTGTGCTGCCTTCCCTCCCGAAGGCCTGGAACCACGGTCAGAACGAGGCCTGGATGGTGGCCTCCCCGTCCCACAGGAACACCACACCTGTGCTGGTGTCTGTCCAGCAATAGCACTAGCACAGCGCAGGGCTAGCCACCTCTGGTCACCATGAGCCCTGAGCCATGGTGACGGTGGTGTGAATTGCCCTGCGTGGACCCCTTAGCGTCCCTGGGACAGAGGCTTAGTGTCATGTGTCCATTGCTCTCTAGAGCCCGGAGCGCTTCCTTCAGCTTGGCGCCAAGGTTCCAAAAGGTGCATTGTTACTCGGTCCCCCTGGCTGTGGGAAGACGCTACTGGCCAAGGCAGTAGCCACTGAAGCCCAGGTGCCCTTCTTGGCAATGGCTGGCCCGGAATTTGTGGAGGTCATTGGAGGTAGGTATGGGTCAGGGCTGAGGACAGGCCATTGACCACATGTCTGAGCTGGTTCTTTGAGACACTCTTCCTCAATAGCTGGATTGAAGGGGGAGCCACTAGAATTAAAAAGCAGGTCCTGTATCCTTGTGGTAACCTGGGAGGTCAGGTGGTCAGTGCCCTTCGCCTGCATCTTGGGGGGCTGGGAAGATATGCCACTGGTCTGGCCACCCCAGAGCCACCCCTGCTGGTGTGTGTCTGCTGGGGGACCTGTGTGGATGTGGGCCTCCTTGGCAGACAGCTTTGCTGGCCCCAACACAAGGTAGGATGTGTTTCTTTGTCCATTTCCAATGCTGTCTGCATCCCCTCAGGCCTAGGTGCTGCCCGTGTGCGTAGCCTCTTCAAGGAAGCCCGTGCCCGAGCCCCCTGCATAGTGTACATTGATGAGATTGACGCCGTGGGCAAGAAGCGCTCCACCTCCACGTCCAGCTTCTCCAGCACAGAGGAAGAGCAGACCCTCAACCAACTCCTGGTTGAGATGGATGGTCAGTGCTCAACACGCCCCTCCCTGTCACACACCTGGGAAGAGACTGTCCCATTGTTTTGAGGCTTTTTGGGTAGATAGTGCTGGTCAGTCAGCGTCTAGAGAAGCACTGTGAGAGGTTTTCTTTCCCTCAGTCGCTGTCTGCCCCTCCTGCGCTGGTGTGGACAGGGTCATCCTGAGAGCATCCTCTGGCTGTCGGCACCTTGCAACATGTTAGTGGACACCTGTCTATCACCTGCTGCCCTCAAGTAACTCAGGTCTGTTGTGGCAGGCGTGGCAGTAGTCTAGCAAGAAAGCCAGGGCCTCGAGGGCCACCTGCTGGCGAGGAGGCCACAGCCTGATTTCTGCCCCCCATTTGTCACAGGCTGCCCAGGGCATGGGGGTATGGCTGTGCAGCACCCTGGAAGGAACTTCTGGATCAGCCTTGCAGGGCTTTGCTTTTTTTTTTTTTTTTTTTTTTTTTTTTATTTATTTTATAGTTCGTAGTTGCACACAATACCTTTATTAATTCATTCATTCATTCATTTATTTTCTTGTGGTGCTGAGGGTCGAACCCAGGGTCTCGCATGTGCTAGGCAAATGCTCTGCCACTGAGCCACAGCCCCAGCACCACTACCCCAGCCCCAGGCTTTGCTTTTCTTTGAAGTAAAGATGACCCAGTGAGGGAGAGTTAGTCTCTTTTCCTTTGAGCTACTTCCACTGACCCTTATCCCTGCCCCTCTTTTAAAAATTTTTTATTTTGATGCAGGGTCTCACTGAGTTGCTTAGGGTCTTGCTGAGTTTCCCAGGCTGGCCTGGAACTTGCTGTCCTCCCACCTCAGCCTCCTGAGCTGCTGGGGTCACAGGTGTGGCCCCCATTTCCAGCCACTTTAACCACTTGTGTGTAGTTTTGTGGCATTGAGTTGGTTGCCCACATCCACTGTTCACACCGCCACGTGCAGCTCTGCCCGTGGCACGCTGGCTCCCTCCTGCCCACACAGCCCTGCGTTTTCTCTGTGAATTTGGTGACACTGAAAGCCTCGTGGGTGGGTCATACAGGTTTGTCTTGTGTGACTGGCACATTCCACTCAGCACAGTGTCCTGAAGTTCCCCTGTGGTGTGGTGTGTGTGTCCTGCAACCCCTCCAGCAGACCCAGGCCGCTGTGTGCCTGGCTGCTGTGAATGCAGGTTGCCCTCAGTTTCTGCTCTGAAGGTTTGTTGTTAATGTCTTTTATCAGAATTCTGGTTGCCTGTGGGGGCTGTAATTCTTTTTTTTTTATTTTTAAGAGAGAGAATTTTTAATATTTATTTTTTAGTTTTTGGCAGACACAACATCTTTGTATGTGGTGCTGAGGATCAAATCCGGGCCACACGCATGCCAGGCGAACGCGCTACTGCTTGAGCCACATCCCCAGCACCGGGGGGCTGTAATTCTTAAGGTGTGATTATTGAGGGGAGAGTCCTCCTGTGTTCCCGAAGCTGGCGTAGTAATTGGCAGCAGACAAAGACACAGACACATACACATGCACATACACAAGTGCTTGCCTTGTGTAGCAACGTGCTCGTTTAAAATAACATGGGCTTTCAAAAACTGGCAGCACTTGTAGACGTTCCCTTGTACCTGACCCAAGCTATGAAGGCCAGGATATGGTGTCCACCTGCCCACTGCCTGTGTCTAGGGCTGCCTGTGGCTCCAGGTATCTGAGCAGCGGTCCTGCTCCTTGGGTCCCTCCCTTCCCTGGTTTTGAGATTCATTTCCCTTGCAGAAGCCCTGAACTTCCTGTCCTGGCTGTGGTGTCCTCAGGATCAGGGTGGGGCTGTGCTTGATGGGACTCCTGACACACCTCGTCCCTGAGATGGACTCTGGAAGAGTTGGGCCCCTTCCGCATGCGGGTCTCATCTGGTGCTCAGTTGAGTGTCTGTCCCTGGGCTGCTGTGACCTTAGGTGGACCACTGAATGTGGAAGCACTGGTGACCTTAAACCCTGCATGATTCCTGACAGTGATGAACAAGGTGGTGCTGTGGGTTTTATGAGTTCATGTGGCCTCTGGCGCTGCCCCACACCCTGCCTACTGCTCCTCTTGTCCGGTGATTCACAGGCAGCTGTGAGCACCAAACCCAACAGCCACCTTCCACACCAACAGCAAACACTGCTGGGAGTCGAGTCCCCAGAGAACAGGTGTCCTCAGAGGTGAGGTGCAGTGGCTCAGGTCCTGAGAGCAAGTGCTGCTAGGGACCCCTCAGAGCATCTTGCAGGCCAGGCCCAGGGGCTGAGGATTCATCTGTGCCCCATGCCTTTACAGGGAGCGGTGCTAGCTCTGCCCTTCTGCGTGTCCACTTCCCCTGGGGAAGCCAGACCTGCCATTCAGGCAGTGGTCTTGCCCATTAGGAGGGTGTTGAGAGACTCTGCCCCTGTGCTGTTGCTTCTCTAGGCCTCCGTGGTCCCTCGTGTGCGGCAGGGTGTGGTCCTGACCGGCTGCTGGAGGCTGTGTCTCTGGCGGTGTGGCCTGGCTCAGACGGTGTTCTGGAGGTTACTTGAGGACCAGTGGGCTGCTTGGAGCCTTGAAGAACACTTGAAGGTAGTGTGGGCTCAGGCACAGCGGTCTTGTGACCACTGACAGGTGGAGGGCGCCAGAGCCGCCATGGCCAGGCCTGCATGGTGCTGACCCTTCAAGATCTTCTCATCAGCCCCAAACACCAGGTGACTCCTTCATGAGCACCAGACTGAGAGCATGGCTGGCTTTTGTGGTGCTGACTGACGTTGAAGTGCAGCCTGCTAGAAGTCTTGAGATGACTCGATGGCCATGTGCACCTCAGCGTGGGCCTCACTGGAGATGAGGGCGAAGTGAGCTCCATGTCTCCTCAGGCTCCAGCAGACAGCCTCCCAGCAGCACTGTACCAGAGCCATGTCCCACCGCCTTGTGGGACCCTGCTTGCCTGGAGTAGCAACTTGTAGATGTTCCCTTGTACCTGCCCCAAGCTGTCGAGGCCAGGATATGTTGTGGAGTGAGGCTGCAGCGCATCCTGTTGTGTGGTTCTGTGGTCTGCACGTTGCCCTGCATGCGTGGGTGAGCACACAGGCTGGGGTACCTCGCTCAGCTGGCGCAGTCTTCACCCTGAGGTCCACCCACCTTCCTCAGACCCGAGCACTGCACAGAACATGGCCTCCAGGCAGAGCCTCTGTACTGCCAAGACTGTCGCTTGGTGGGTGGGGGGGGCGGCGCGGGCTCCACCTGCAGCCCACCGGTGAAGGCCTGCTGTGGAGTGAGGCGAGCACCCCCAAGTCTCTCTGTGCCACGCAGCTGCGTGTCCACAGCCCTTCAGAGGCGGGCCTGGAAGTGCGGAGGAGGCAGCTGAGTGAGGGACACCTGATCCTGGAGAAATCGCAGGGGAGGGAAATCAGCCGGGAGGCCTCGGCACAGGGGCCCAGCATCTGTGGGGTTGTTGGGCAGCTTGGGGAGGGAGCAGCGGCCACTGGCCTGAGCACTGCATGGCCACCTGGGGCCAGGTTCATAGAGTCCTCCTGCAAGTGTTCATGCCTTGTGCTGGACAGTAACAGGTGTGTTGTGGACTCGGGTCCCACGTGGGAGTCATCAGAAAATCCCTAGGGGCTGGGGGTTGGCTCTGGGACAGCACTTGCCTACTAGCACGAGGCCCTGGTTTGATCCTGAGCACAACCAGGAGAGGAGGGGGATCCCAAGGTCTTGAATGTGGTTACCGCAGTGGTGAAGCCAGGCAGACAAGCATGAGGAAAGGCTGTTGGGAAAATGCAGAGCTAGGACTTATTACTAGGAAGTAATAAAGAGTACATGCTCTGTAGTGTCTGTCATAGACTTTGTCCCATCCAGGCAGCTACTGTGGAATGCCAAGAGGGCCCTGGCAGCAGTGGTGCCCCACCCATGTCCTCACAGCCTTTGGACCCCAGGCTTCTCCCCGCAGCCCTGCCAGGTGGGTAAGACAGGCAACTTGTGAGTGATGCAGGTGACCCACTTTACCACTCATCAGCCCCAGAAGGTCACTGACACTACTGTTTATGCCAGGTCAGGTGGTGGCCCAGGTCCAGGTGACTCTGGGGTATGCCCAGGCTCAGAGCACTTGGATCACGCTGGGGTTCCACAGTATGTGCTCCACACAGCAGCTCTGACCTTGTTGGAAGTTAGTTAGAGATGCAGCTCCTGGCCCAGCTCAGCCCTGGGGTCAGGTGCACACTGAGGAGCTGGGATGGCTGGCATCCTAATGCCTGGCTAGGAAAGAAGGGACCTATTGTGTCATGTGCAGGTCCTGCTTATAAAATTGTTTGGCTTTGTTTTGCTTTGGTGAAACCTTAAGAGCAATTTAGAAAGCCCTGAGTAAGTAGTGGAGGATTGTCAAAGCTGACAGCAGGGAGCCTGGGACGCTAAGGGAGGGGATAGAACAGGTTTGGAGGCTGTAGAAGGATGTGTTCGTCCCTGTTAGTGCCTTCCTGAGTACCTGCCATTGTGGCTGGGACAAAGGCCCCAGGGCCTGCAGGAACTGCCCGGGCTTTGCTGCTCGACCTCATGGTGAAAGATGTGCCACCTTCTGTCCTCTGCGCACGTATCTGCAGGAGCAGTTGGGGCTTGTTGACTCGGGGTGTCTCTAGACATTGCCATGTATCCCTGAGGCCACTCTAGCCTGCTGGGCTCCCATCTGGGAGGATAGTGGGGGCAGTGAGGCTGCAGTGGCAGGTCTGTCTCCAGTGGGCAGGCACTGTCCTAGGTGCCTCTCTCCCTGAGCCTGGGAAATCTCAGAACCCAGGAGAAGGGCAGCCTAGAGCCTGGAAGGCACTGCACAGCTGTCGTCTGCATGGGCTGCTTTCACTGTGGAGTTCTGAGAATGCTTCATGGGTTCCAGGGCTGGTCCTTGTCAGGGTTGGTGCTCGTGTTCTTAAAGTGTGTGGCTTGTCCTGTCCTCCTTTCCAGGAGGTCCTCTGACAGAGCAGAAGTTACTTGTTTTGATGAAGCCCAGTTTGTTGCCTTTGCTTTTGTGACTCTTCCTTTTAGTATGAAGTCTAAGAACTCTTTGTTGTTCCTAGATCCTAAAGACTTTCTCCTGTGTGTTCCCCCTCTATTTGGTGCTAGGGATCAACCTAGAGTTCATGCATGCTAATCGTGAGTTTCTTATTTAAAAAAAAAAAAAAGAACTTTACATTTAAATTTGTGATCCAAGCTGGGTGCAGTGGCTCATGCTTACAATCCAGTGACTTGGGCTGGGCCGGAGAAGGCAGGAGGATCACAAATTTGAGGCCGTCTTTAGCAATTTAGTGAGATCCTGTCTCAAAATAAAATTAAGCCAGGCACTAACCCTAATCCCAGTGACTCTGGAGGCTGAGACAGGAGGATCATTAGCTCAAACCCAACCTCAGCAACAGCGAGCCACTAAGCAACTCAGTGAGACCCTCTCTCTAAATAAAATACACAATAGGACTGGGGAGGTGGTTCAGTGGCTGCATGCTTCTAAATTCCATCCCTGGTACCCCCAAAAATAAAATATGAAAGGGCTGGGAGCCAGGCACAGTGGTGCACACCTGTAATCCCAGCAGCTTGGAGAGCTGAGGCAGGAGGATTGCTAGTTCACAGCCAGCCTCAGCAAAAATGAGGAGCCAGGTGACTCAGTGAGACTCTGTCTCTAAATAAAATGCAAAATAGGGCTGGGGATGCCCCTGAGTTGAAACCCTGGTACCAAAAACAAAACAAAACAAAAAAACGCTGGGGGTCTAGTTCGGTGGTTAAGTGCCCCTGGGTTCAGTACCTGGTACAAAAAATAAAAAGCTAAACGTGTTTCCTGTAAGCTCTCGTAGACTGCCTGAACACATCACTGCCGGCAGCAACTTAAAACAAGGTACCTTCCAGAGGGTGAACCATGAGACTGGCCTTTCCTTTTCCTTGTGTATGGTGCAGTGGTGGAAAGCAGCTTCCTCCAGCCGCTCAGGTGGATCTTGGGACCGTGCTGACGGAAGAAAGCCAGTCTCGAAGGCAGCAGTCCTGCTGGAGGGTGGGTGGCGATGGGCATCTGCGTCTTGCTAAGTCCACTGTGAAAACCCTGCGTGTGGGAGAGGCATGACCGGTCGTCCCCACGTGGTTCTGACACTGCACCACTGCTGCCTGAAAAGAGCTGCCGGGGAGCTGGTCAGCTTGCTGTGTGTGAGGCCGTAACAGACAGCTTTAGAGAGCAGGGACCAGCCCCAGGCGGTCTGCACCGCCCAGCGCACCTCTGTGGAGCCCATCTGTGAGCCCACCGTCCCATGCTGGCTCTCGCCCTCCCCCTCACCCCTGTTTCTCTGCACCGTTGTCCTGTTACCCTTCACATTTCCCCACTTTCATATCATCTCAGGAGTCCTGGGCCCCTGATGAGAGGCATTCCAGAATCCTGAGCACTACGCCTGGCAGGCCTCCCCAGGCAGGGCCCGGTGAACTGTGTAGGCTCCTGGCTGTTCAGCATCCGCCAGCCTTCAGCCTCCGCAGTCCTCCCTGTGTCCTCTCTGCCTACACCCAGGTATCAGCGGCAGAGCAGAGAGGCTGGGGCCGACTTGGCTCCTTTCAAAGCCAGCCTCCCTTCCACCTTCCAGGCCTGGCCCTGCTGCTGGCAAGATGACAGTGTACCTCGGCCTCCCCTCTTGAGAGGTAGATGACAGTGACAAAGCCGTAATGGTCCTGGCTTGTCAGGTTGCAGGCTGTAGGACAGGGGACATGGTGTTGTGAGAAGGTTCCTAGCAATTCTGGAGTACTTTGGGAGCAGGCTTTGTGTTGGCTTCCGCCTCTGTCCTGGCCACTGTCATCCCATGAAGGTTGGGGATGGCAGCCTTTGGTAAGGTGACCAGGCCCCTGGCCCAGGCTTCGGGGCTTCACTGTCCAACCTGTATACAGAGCTGGTTAAGGACAGAGGGCAAGTCTGACACACCTTCAGGACCTCACTCTCTAGTATTTCTTTTAAGTTTCACTTTCATTAAAAGGTTATCAGCAATTTAAAATTAGTTCATGTCGGGCTGGGGATGTGGCTCAAGCGGTAGCACGCTCACCTGGCATGCGTGCGGCCCGGGTTCGATCCTTAGCACCACATACAAAGAAAGATGTTGTGTCTGCCACAAACTGAAAAATAAATATTGAAATTCATTCTCTCTCTCTCTCTCTCTCTATCTCTATCTCTCTCTCTCTAAAAAAAATATTTTTAAAAAAATTAGTTCATGTCAGTTTATTAGGGATTTCTTAATTTGCAGAAGAGCCAGGTGCAGTGACACATGCCTCTAATCCCAGTAACTTGGGAGACGGAGCAAAAGGATCCCAAGTTTGAGACCAGCCTGGGGAATTAGCAACACCCTGTCTCAAAAGGGGCTGGGGTGTAGCTCAGTGGTAGAGGGCTTGCCTAGCACGCAATGAGGCCCTGTATCCAGTCTACAGCAGCACAAAAATAAATAAATATACAGATACCACAGCATCTTTACATTCTGAACTTTGTGTTAGAGAACTTTTCACACACACCCAGGGGCAAAGCAAAGGGAGCAGTGAGCCTGTGTCTGCCCCACATTCCTCCTCTGTCCACACTTCCCACTCCCTTGCACTCCCCAGCAGATGTTTTGAATCAGATCCAAGGTCTTGAATCTCACATGTTCTGCATATGTCTTTACAGTCAAGAAAACTCACAGTGTCCATCGAGCTCTCCAGGTTCATAGCATGGAATACCCACCAGGCTCAGGTTTCCCTGCAGCTTTTGTGCCAGTGGTTTATTCCAATCAGGTCCAGTCAGAGTTCACACACACAAGGGATCATTGCCTGTTTCTGAAGCCACTTCAACTTCTTGAGGTAGAAACAGGCCAGGTGTTAAGGCACAGTGCTAGTGTGCAGGGCAGACGGCTGCAGCGCAGGAGAGAGGAATGGGCACCTCCCAGGTGAGATGGCAGGATCCCATCCCCTGCGGGCCCCACTCGCCCTGCCTGGGCCCTCAGTGGATGTGGGACAGTTCTGTCTTTGCAGACCCTCAGGGGAAGTGACTGTGTTTGGAAGGCAGGAAGGGCTTCACAGCTCAAGTCCAGAGGGAAGTGGGTATGGCTTTCTCACTGGGCCTGAGAGGGGAAGCCACAGGGGAAAGCCACAGTGTCTAGGCTTCCCACGCTGAAGGCCAAGTGTCCACTCTGTCTCCTCAGGGATGGGCACCACAGACCATGTCATTGTGCTGGCATCCACAAATCGAGCCGACGTTTTGGACATGGCTCTGATGAGGCCCGGCCGACTGGACCGTCATGTCTTCATTGACCTTCCCACACTGCAGGTCAGCACCTTCCTCCACGGTAGGCTGCCAGGTGCCTGGCGCTCCTTCCCTCTGGGTTGGGGCTTGGTGTGACCTGCTGCAGCCCTTGCTGGGTGCCAGCTGCCCACCGTCCCTGACTCCTGCTCTCTCAGCTTGGCAGCTTGCTGGTGCTTACCCACTGGTCTGTCCTCATCCTTGGCGTTTGGGCTTGATAGGGCTGGTTGACTTGTTTGACCAATTTTCTGAGACAAGATCCAGGGAAGGAAAATCTGGGATTTTTTTGTGGGGGGGGGCGGGGGATCTTTTTCTTTCTTTTTTGGCCCTGGGGATTTAATGCAGGTGCTATACCACTGAGTCACATCCCAGCCGTTTTAGTTTTTCAGACAAGGCCTGGCTCAGTTGCTGAAGCCTTGCTAGGAAATCATGCTTGCATGCCGTCTTCCTTTGAGCTCTGTGCAGACCTTGGGATCCTCACCCTTCTTCTCAAGTGCTTGCTTTGCCTCTGTAAGTGGGTGGGGTGGGTGTCCTGGCAGCCCCACAGCCTCTGTGCCACCAAGGGAGCATCAGCCCAGTGTGCAGTGAGGAGGGTCCCGTGTAGTGGGGCAGGAGGAGGGAGGCCTGGGAGCTGGTTAGGTGCTTTGTGTTGCACTACACGGGATGATCCAGAGATGTCTGGCTCTGCACTGGAGGCTGGCTCCTGACTGTGTGAGAAGCATCAGAAAGTTCTAGAACATACAGTGTGTGTTGTGTGAGAATCAGAAGTTTTGCAAAATAAACTCAGCATTGCTGATGTGCTTCATTTTTATATTCGGTATGTTTCATTTTCATCTTTAAAAACACTGCTTTCAGCTCTCTAAATCAGTTTTCCAAACCATGGGTGGTGACCTAGGATGCAGCACACTAACTTAAAAGCCAGCGGTTCTTGTGAGTCCTTGCAGGTCTTGGTGTTGGGGTGACCCAGCACTGCTCTGTGCCCTTCTGGCGGGCTTGAGTCCAACCTGTGGCCCTGTCTGGCAGGAGAGGCGGGAGATCTTCGAGCAGCACCTGAAGAGTCTGAAGCTCACCCAAGCCAGCAGCTTCTACTCCCAGCGGCTGGCAGAACTGACACCCGGATTCAGTGGTATGTTCCCAGCCTGCGGCTGGCAGGTGCCAGTGGGTGGGTGGGCAGTCTCAGTTGTACCTGCAGGTGGTCAGTTTAGGCCTGGGTGAGGCAGCAGAAGGGCCTAAGGGAGGCAGGCCTCTTCTCCCCCAACAGCAGCTCCACAGGCAGCAGGGGTGAGGTCACCTCTGCAGAGGCCCTGCCTGCAGAGCACTGGGGCACCACCTGTGTCCTGTTGTATGGCCTTCCAGGTCAGACTGGGCGCCCTGCCCTGCCTGCCCCGCTGCTCCTACCACCCTCACTGGCTTGGCTGTGCCAGTAGAAGTAGGCAGCACAGATCAAGGTTTTTTAAGGCTTTTTTTTTTTTTTTTCTGTGTGTGTGTGTGTGTGTGTGTGTGTGTGTGTGTGTGTTGTGCTGGGAATTGAGCCTAGGGCAGTATACCACCGAGCTGCATCCCTAGCCCTTTATCATCTTTGTTTTTATTTTTATTTTATTATTATTTTTGTTTCTTTACGTCTGGTGCTGAGATCAAACCCAGTGCCTCACATGTGCTAGGCAAGCGCTCCACCACTGAGCCCCAGCCCAGCCCTTTCTCTTTTTGCTTCTCATAACAGGATCTCACTGCATTGCCCAGGCTGAGCTCTGACTCGTGCTCTCCTGCCTGGGCCTCCTGTCACCTTCCCACACTCACTGCCACTTCCTGTGCTGTTCCCCTTTGGCCACTTGCTTTCCCCTCTTCTTTCTCCCTGGAGAACTTTCTTCCCTCCCTTTCCTTCCTATGACCCCCTTGGGGAAGAGTGAGTGCCCACTCCCACACTGGGCTTGTGTTGACAGGTGCTGACATCGCCAACATCTGTAACGAGGCTGCGCTGCACGCCGCACGGGAGGGGCACACGTCTGTGCACACCTTCAGCTTTGAATATGCAGTGGAGCGTGTGGTGGCTGGTATGATGTGCGCCCCTCTCTCTACAGGCCTGGGCCTAGAAATACCCAGGAAGAGGCCAGTCACATGAGATGCGAGAGCAGAGGCAGGCAGGTGGCCAGTGCAGACGCAAGTTTGCTTGGCCAAGCAGCCGGGAGTGTTGCTTTTCTAAGCTAAAGACACTGCATGCTCACATAAGTGCAGACAGGCTCCCCAGGCAAATTCTAAGATATTCTGCACACCGAGCCGTGACTGTGTGGTGGCTGAGAGCCACTGCCCACTGGACCAGGCCCAAGCATCAGTGGTGTTCAGGTATGTGGAGGCAGCCTGCCCAAGGGCAGGGAGGGGTGTATACACCTTGCTACTGGCAGGGGTGTCGCAAGTGTGCCCCGCCCCTCAGCAGGGTGGGAGGCCCAGGGCTGACCACAGCTCCTCGGGGTGGGGTCCAAGGCTCTCTGAGGAGAGCAGGACTGCACCTGGGTGAGGTTAGAAGCTGCTTGGCTCTGCTGGCAGCCTCCACACGTGGTCCACGCATGTTCTTGTCGTCAGGGCTCGAATGATTACAGGAGCCCAAGACATGCCAGTCTTCTAGAGGAAGCCTCCTTGCCAGTGTCAGAGGAGCTCAGGCCTCCCTTGTGCACCAGCCTTCAGGAAGCATGCCCTGGTGACCCTCAGTTTGAGTGCATTCTGGACACATGTCACCCAGGTCCTCAGGGTCACAGGATGGAAACACAGAGGACAGGATTGGAGCTGCCTTGTCTTCCTGAGAGTTTGTTCTATATGACCATTTATTTTTATGCAAAAGGCGATAAGCTTTCAGTTAATAGCATCCTAGCAGATAAGACCATGGGAACAACAGTCTACTAAAGAAGGCACTCACGGGACACTGTTATGTGTGTCCTGGCCCTGTCTGTGGGTACCCAGCTAGTCCCTACTGAACGTGCAGCATGCTGGTTCAGGGGCATCCATTCTGTGAGACCTATGGCCTATGGCCTCAGGCTTACACCCCTTTGGTCAGCTGGGTAGAAGTGATCTTAGCAGCCACTGCCAGCGTGTTCTAGATGGGTTCAGTCTCACAGTGAGAGGGGGTAGAGGCCCAGTTGCATGCTGCACTAAATACTGTGCACGGAGTGGAACTGGAAGGTACCTGAAAGTCTGGGACAGTGGATGGAACTGCCCCAGAGGGGTGAGCCAGGGAGAGGTGAACAGAGACCCCCCTAAGGAAGGGGCACCCGAGGCAGAGCTGCAGTGGGCCCAAGGGAGCACAAGCAGAGAGCCCAGCCCTGCAGGCCCACCAGGGCAGGGAGAGGCTCACTGAAGGGTGGCACTTGTCCCTAAGGTCTGCAAACACTGGACGAATCCAGCATTTGTCAAAGAAAAAGATGAGACCTCCTGCCACACCCTCCTAAGAGGAGGTGCCCCGAGTGGCAGTTGTGGGTGAGAGGGGGCTGAGCCACAGCCACTGCCGAGGCCCCGGGGTGCCCTGGGACTGAACTCCATTCTTGGCATGCTTTCAGGGACTGCTAAAAAGAGCAGGATCCTCTCCAAGGAGGAGCAGAGGGTGGTCGCCTTTCACGAGTCCGGCCACGCCTTGGTTGGCTGGCTGCTGGAGCACACAGAGGCTGTGATGAAGGTAGGTTGCAGGTGGCTTGGGAGATGACCAGGACATGCCATGTGCGTTTGTGCTTCCTGAGAACAAAGCATGTGGGGTTTGCTGTCAGGTTCCAGACAGTGGCAGACACAGGATGCCAGAGGCAGGGGTGGGTCTGGCATCTGAACCACAGCTTTACTCTGGGCATGACCAGGGCCGCTACCCTTGCCTGCCCTCAGCTTCACAGTGACAAGCTCCATTCACTGAAGGCTCTGAAGTGACAGACATGGAGTTGAGCTCAGCATTCAAGGGAAAAACTCTCTGGTGAGCAGTCCGGGCTTGAGCTTGCTCCTGTCTAATGGTGTTATCTTGTAGCACCTTCCACAAAGCAAACAGGCAAGTCTGAAGGAGCTTGAGTGACCGTTAAAGCAGCTCTGACAGTTGGGGTGTCCACGCTGGCAGTTTGGTTTGAGGTGTATGCTCAGGGGCAGCTGCTCTGTGGAGACACCTCAGCCCCTGGCCAGCTGGCCCTGTCCAGGCCCCCCTCACTGCTCTGTAGTTCACTGTAGCAGATTATTGTCAGGGTCATGTTTGAGCAGCAGCAGGCAGTCCCTCTATGTCTCGGGGAGCATGAGAAGGCTGGTTCTGTGGCATGCTGCCCAGTGGATGTTTCCACTGGCACCTAAGGTGTCCAACAGGCACTGAGTGATGGGCCAGGCCCAGGGTGAGGAACAGGGCACTCATGAACTCAGCAGTGAAGCCAAATAGTATCTTAGAAAATTAAAATTCATGCAGAAAAACTTGGGCTGGTATTGTGGCTCAGTGGTAGAGCGCTTGCCTAGCACGTGCAAGGCCCTGGGTTTGATCCTCAGCACCACATAAAAATAAATAAGTAAAATAAAGGTATTGTGTCCAACTACAATTGAAAAATAAATATTAAAAAAATAATAAAATTCATGCAGAAAAACCCATGATGAGCTGTGTATAGTGGTTGCACACTGGGGAGTTTCGTTGACTTGGGAGGCTGAGGCAGGAGGACCACAAACGGTCCCAAGCCTGCCTGGGCACTATTGGGACACCTCAAAATAAAAGATGGAAGGGACTGGGGGTGTAGCATGGTGGTAGAGCACCCTGGATTCCATCCCCAGTACAGAGCAGAAAAAAGCAGAAACAGTAAACATCTGTGGGATCGAAGCATCAGGATTTCAGATTTCCTTTCCTTTTCAGGATAGTTTGTTGGCTGCAAGTCAGGTGACCTCGTTGTGTTGTGAGAGACTGCTGATGTGGTTGTCCCTCTGAGCGTGACTGCAGCAGTCATGATTATCAAACCATTAATTTGGTTTTAGATTATTTGGGGCCTGGGATAGAACCCAGGGCCTCTAGGCCTCCACCGCTGAGCTAGAACTGCAGCCCTGGTTTCAGACGTTAACTAACCTCTCTTCTGACTCCTCCCTGACCTCTGTAGGTCTCCATAGCACCTCGGACCAATGCCGCCCTGGGCTTTGCTCAGATGCTCCCAAGAGACCAGCACCTCTTCACCACAGAGCAGCTGTTCGAGCGGATGTGCATGGCCCTGGGTGGTCGAGCAGCTGAGGCGATCTCCTTCAGCAGGGTCACTTCTGGTAGGGCTGGCCCACAGGATCTGGAGATGTCAGAGTGGGGTTGTGTTACAGCCTTGGGTTCTGTGCACATGATGGGGTAAATCTGGTGCAAGACCTCAGTGGTGCAAGGGCAGTTTATTTCATTCACTGTTTGTTTATTTATTTGGAGGGTGGTACCAGGGATTGGACTCAGGGGCACTCGACCACTGAGCCACATCCCCAGCCATTTAGAGACAGGGTCTCACTTTTGCTGAGGCTGTCTTTGAACTCCTGATCCTTCTGCCTCAGCCTCAGCCTCCCCAACTACTGGGATTACAGGCGTGTGCCACTGCACCCAGCCAATGCACTTGTTTTTAAAAGTTGAGCTGTTGCCAGAGAAGATTGGGAGCTAAGCAAGCCCTTTAAAATAATTATATAAAAAAATTTACATACGTACAGACTATAAGTGCGATTAATTGGTCACAGCTATATCAAAGTGCATAAAATTGAAGCAGCTTCCCTTTTCTCAAGCGGTTACTCCACTGGGATGTGCAGAAAGGTGACAAAGGGCCCTGCTCCACAACCAGGATGTCAAGCTCAAGGCTGATGGGCTCTCCTTACACGAAGTGGCCTCCTGCTGAGAATTGCCATGGGCATGCTTGGCTGTGGCTCAGTGGGCGAGCACGTGCCTAGCATGCGTGAGGCACTGGGTTCCATTTCTGACACCACATAAAAATATATATTATAATAAAATAAAGGTATTGTGTCCATCTACAACTAAAAAATATTAAAAAAAGAAAAAAAAAGAATTTCCAAGGGTGAGCCAGGCAGGCATCCTGAGCAGTCTTTAAACCAAGAAGATCTCTTTTGGGCTGGGGATGTGGCTCAAGCGGTAGCGCGCTCGCCTGGCATGCGTGCGGCCTGGGTTCGATCCTCAGCACCACATACAAACAAAGATGTTGTGTCCACCGAAAACTAAAAAAAATAAATAAATACTAAAATTCTCTCTCTCTCTCTCTCTCTCTCTCTCTCTCTCCTCTCTCTCCTCTCTCTCTGTTTTTAGAAAAAAAAAAAAAAAAGATTTCTTTTTTTTCCTTTTTACACTGGGGGTTGAACCAGGGTACTTTACCAGTGAGCTACATCCCCAGCCCTTTTTATTTTGAGACAGGGTCTCACTAAGTTGCTAAAACTGGCCTTGGCCTTGCAGTTCTCTCCTGTCTCAGCCTCCCGAGTCTCTGGGGTTATGCAGCCCTGTACCTGGCTAACCCAAGAGCATTTTTAAGAGTGTTAAGATTCTCCCTTAAGGAGCAGGAACCACGTGCAGACTCCTAATAATTTGCGTTGCAGTGAAAGTTCTCAGGGATAAAGTGTTAGGGGAGTGCAGTGCCTCGCCTCATGGGCTCTGATGGGACCTGGAACCTGGTGCCCCTATGCCCCATGGGCTCCTGAAATGTGCCCCTCCTTGATCCTGCACTCCAGGGGCCCAGGATGACCTGAAGAAGGTCACCCGCATCGCTTACTCCATGGTGAAGCAGTTTGGGATGGCACCTGGCATCGGGCCTGTCTCCTTTCCCGAGGCACAAGAGGGCTTCATGGGCATCGGACGACGCCCCTTCAGCCAGGGCCTCCAGCAGATGATGGACCATGTGAGTCTGCTCAGGCCTCCCTGCCACACCCCTGCTGAGCGAGAGGGGCCCCTGGGGCTGCTGCAGGTGTTTAGCTGTCCTGCTCAGGAGGCCCACTGTTGCCCGAGTACCCTGCTGCAGACCTGACTCAGGTTCGCCTCTCTCAAGTGCTGGTGTCACCCTGGCCCGTTGAGCATGTTTCCTTGTAAATCTGTGGAGAATGTCAAGTGCACTGAACAAAGCCAGTATACACCCCCCTGCAGCCTGTGGCCGGGCCAGGATGGTGTGCAGGTCTGTCCTGGGATGGCTTCAGCTGCTGCAGCTCATGTGGCTACTGTGGGTACAGCAGAGGACAGGTGGGACCCCTACAGCCACAGCCAGCAGGGTGTGAGTAGCTGCAGGTGGGCAGGCTTCTGGACATGGGTGTTCCTAAGACAGGTGTGAGTAGGAGACCGCTGTTTGTCACAAGAGCTGGAAGGTGTGTGCCTGTGTTACTTCCCTGCACTTAGGTGTTGGAACTGGCTGTTGGGGATGAGTCTGTAGACAGCACTCAGCTGTCCTTTCTTGTGACAGATCTGCCCCTTTCCTCCACAGGAAGCAAAACTGCTGGTGACCAAGGCCTACAGACATACCGAGAAGGTGCTGCTGGACAACCTAGACAAGCTGCAGGCGGTGAGGGCCAAGCGGGCACCTGTTTCTTCACCTCTTGTTTTGTGACACTGAACTGGCACTTCTGTCAGCTGGGAATGGTGTTGGGGGACCCAGACCCAAGCCCCTACCTCACCAAGCACTGTGGGCAGCTCATTTGCAGGCTAAACCTGCCTCTGCATGTGAATCGGTGCATGGGGTTGGTCATCCCTGCTCTGTAGCCTTGGTCTCACTACAGGGTGGACGAGGATGGGTGCAGGTCGGGATCCCATTGACTGTAAAGCAGACCTGCCCGGTTAGGACTGTGCAGTTGCTGAAAGCAAGCAGAGACTTGGAAGGGAAGTAGAGAGTTGATGAGGCTTGCAGCTGGAGGATGGTCCCAAGGCCAGGCGGGGGGGTGGGGGGTGGGAGGTCTCGCACATGCTGTCCTGGTGCCTCTGTGCCCTTGGAAAGAGCACCGTCCCAGCTGTCCTGCACAGAAGGGCCTCCCTGGGCAGAGGGGCTCTCTGCAACGCGTCCCTGTCTCAGATATCCTGCTCTCAAAGGCACTTGTCCTGCGATGCAGGAACTCACATAACGCTGTGTTTGTTCTTTCTAGCTGGCAAATGCCCTTCTGCAAAAGGAAGTGATAAACTATGAGGACATTGAGGCTCTCATTGGCCCACCGCCCCATGGGCCTAAGAAAATGATCCCACCACAGAGGTGGATTGATGCCCAAAGGGAGCAGCAAGCCTCTGGGGAGGAGGAGGTGGCCCAGCAGCCTACACCCCAGGGGGAAGAGCCCTCTTGGCCCAGATAGCTGCAGCTCTTCGACCGCACCTCGGTGATCCAGGGCTTCTCCCCAGCGGCCCCTCACCCCCGCCCCATTTCCTGTCGTGTGAGATTTGCACCTGTGCCTGTGGAGCCTTCCAGGCCTCTGTGGCGGGCCTGTCTGCTGGTCTCTGTCAGTGTTAGCCACCTCTTCAGAGGCAGCTGGCACTCCTGGTATTTGCACATCGCTCCCCCGTTAGGAATGCACGTGGAGGTGCCCCAGTTCCCAGGTCCAGGACTCGCACTGCACGTGTGGCTGCATGGTCCAGAGACAGCCCAGCAATCAGACTGAAGCCAGGCCTGTCCTGAGACTCCCATGGAATGCTAACAGGGTCCACCATGAAGGGCCCTCTGAGCCACTTGTCCTCTTCTCATGGCACTCACTCAGCAAGGGGACAACAGCTTTGGGACTGGGCACTGGGCCCTAGAGGACTGAAACATCGCACCTGCCGCCGTGTGGACAGCTGTGAGGAGGGAACCTCTCCTCTCTGGTCCAGCCTTGTGCGTGGGGAAACACCTGGGTTTTGACCCCGCTGAGGGTCGCGCTGCTTCACTGACAAGTTCTGTGGTGGGGCTGGGGGGCAGCTTGGGTTAGCGCGTGCCTAACGTGCACACTCCGGGTCCATCCCCAACACCACAGAGAAAAATAAAATCCTGCAGGTGGAGAGCCTTTGTGCTGCACTGCCCAGGTTACAGAGTCCGGTTGCAGATCCTCTCTGAGGCACGTGGTGACCAGAAGGCCATCTAGGGTGGAGCATGGACACCTAGCGGGGGCCTGGCTCTGGCTCCTGGAGTGGCAGGTGGGCACCTGCTGGCAGCTCCTGCCCTTGGTGCCTCCGCGCTCCCTGTGCAATGGCACTTGGAGCTGTGAATCGTGGTCACTTCCTTTTGTCCCAGTGCTGACTCGCCCTGAGGAAGCCTGCAGGGCTGTGGGAGGTACATGGGGCAGGGGCTCTGGGCGCTTTGTGAGGGACACTGCCTGGGCCCCAGGTCTCCAACTGTACTACCAGAGACTTGTACCTGGGAGGTATCTGCCTGGTGCTGCCCCAGGGCACGTCCTTGGCAGTTGTCCTCAAGTGGACATGGCACCTGCGTTGCCCATTGAATGGGCTGTGTGTGTATCCTCTGGGGAGTCATGGGCTGAGTCCAGGCCACAGCAGTTAGGGCAGCACCTCAGGGGAGTGGACCAAGGTGCAGCCTGGCCCCCAGCACTTGTCAGTGGCCATTGCTCTGATTTATAGAAGTGAGTCCTGTAGGCTGACTCTGGGCATCCTCGATGATCGCAGTGAGCCCCACTTGTGCTCAGGCTTCTGGGATGCGTGCCACTCTTGTGCTGCAGCTGTGTCATGCCTACACCGCTGAGGTCCCCAAGGTGCCAGCTCCAACAGCAGCATGTGGGTCCCTAGGCAGCGGGGCTGCCCTGGGCATCCCTGTGGGCACCACGAGGCCTGCAGGTGCACTGTGGCCCCCTTCCCAGGGGGACCAGAACGTGCCCTTCGAGCAGGTGTGTCTATCACTACAACCCCAGAAAGCCACTGAAGGGTAAGAAAGAAAACATGCACTTGAATCCCAAAATCATGCCCCATTTTCCATGCGTTCAGATAATGGCGGACTTTAACTTCTATTTTAAGCATTTTCAGCGAGCCTCTCTGACCTGTGTGTGGCCACAGGCCTGACTGAAGCTGAGAGGCTGGTGGTGGTTCTATGACTATCTCATCTTTGACCCAGAGTTGCTTAGTTAGTGCCTTGCTTTTTGCAAAGGCTGGCTTTGAACTCATGATCCTCCTGCCTCGGCATCCTGGGCTACTGGGATTACAGGCGTGTGCCACCAGGCCTGGCCCTGTATGTGATAGTTTTATAAAGACCAGGATTGTGGGCTGGGGCTCAGCAGTAGCACACATGCCTGGCATGTGTGAGGCACTGGGTTCAAATCTCAGCACTAATATAAATAAATGAAATAAAGGTCTATCAACAACTAAAAATATTTTTAAAAATTTTTAAAAAGGAGGGGATGGGGTTGTGGCTCAGTAGTAGGGTGCTTGCCTAGCATGAGTGAGGCACTGGGTTCGATCCTTAGCACCACATACATAAAAAATAAATAAAGGCATTATGTCTACCTACTTAAAAAAATGGATTGTATATCTGGGGGCGTTCCATATGCTGAGAGACAAGGAAGCTGTTACTGGGGATTGGACCCAGGGGCATTTTACCATCAAGCTACATGCCCAGTCCCTTTTTTTTTTTTTTTTTTTTTTTGAGAGAGGGTCTCACTAAGTTGCCTAGGCTGACCTCAAACTTGGAATCCTCCTGCCTCCACCTAAATTGTTGGGATTATTGCCACCACGCCCAATTTAGCTTGGGTTTTTCTGAAGCCCAGAGAACTCTGGAGTTACTCTCAGGACACACCAGCAGGGAAGGTGGGAGCCACAGCAGATGCAGGTTGGTTTGGAATGAGTAGGTTATGTCTGTAATTGTGTATCAGTACAATCAATCTAGTTACAGGGGTGGACCTGAGAAATGGGTCCACACCACTCTGTTCATGGCTCTTACTTACCTGACAAGCCCGTGAAGCTGCTGGACTATGACCTCTGCAGCTGGGAACTGACCTTCCTGGGCCAGGTTGCTCAGTGGTTATCATCATGACAGGTTTAAACTCTCCTTTGAAATCTGATTAATTGACTAAATCTTGTTCGGTAGCAGTAAGACTCAGTATGACAATGGGTCTAGTATGTGCCTACGGGTCCTGTTTTCCCCCTTTTCTTTATTTAATAAAATTGAGTAAAGGCCTTCTCTATTAGTGGTAACTGAGGTTAGACATGAAAATGAGACATTTTATTAATCACTGTGATTTTTTAGTATCTAGATCAGTTGATTCATTTTGATATTATGTGTAAATGGACAATTTAAAAAGAACCCTCAATCTCTTACTGAGAGAAGATCTCAAAAAATCAGTCTATTTTAGAATATTATCTTTTAATTAGGTATCTCTTAGTTGTCTTTTAGAAAATATGATTAAGTTTACTTCCCAGTGTAGGGAGTGATATATAAATATCATATAATGTTTCATGGATCATAGGTCCAATCAGAGAACTTATATAATACCAATTTCCAACAAGGTTTGCAACTTTTTTTAAAATTTAATTGAAGGGTTTGTAACTTTTATTGTTCAAAACCAATGTACGACTTTAATTTGGAGAACATTAATCCTAATAAAATATTCTCCCAAATCTCACAACTATTCAACAAACAAAAATAATATGCAAGAATCATCAGTGTCTTTGAATCAATCAAATTTAGTCTCCAAGGAGAACTGTCAAAATTGGGATCTAAGTCAGCAGTTTAATGTATTTAGTGTTTAATCAAGGATGTAAATTTATTCACCAAAATTAATCCTTGCCTTAAATAGTAAGAATCCTTAGGCAATAAAGACCTTCCTTAAAGGAAATAAACTTAACATTTTAATAGGTCTTTAACATGTCAAAATATGGACAAAATTTACTTCACATCAACATAGTAAAATTAGGGAAATAGTCTGAAATATCCTTGAATTAATTGGTTAAAATTTTTATAGCCAGTCCAGTACATATAAATCTTTTTCAATTGTTTTAACTTCCTATATCATCTGTCTTGAATAATGATATAAATATTTTCCTATTTAGGAAAATACTGTTATCATTAAAATCTAGAATATAAAGACGTTGTTTTACCCAAAGATGATTTCTTTTTTTCTTCTTAGGACCTCCAATATGTGCTTCCTCTCTGTTGAACAAAGTATCTTCTTTTCCTTTTAGAATTTTTCCTGGTTATACTTTGGCACAACTTCTGAAAACCTTAGAATCTAAACAAATTATTGTACCTTGATAAGAAGAAATGTCTCAAAGAAAATATAGTTAAAGGGCTGGGGTTGTGGCTCAGCGGCAGAGCGCACGCCTAGCATGTGCAAGGCCCTGGGTTCGATCCTCAGCACCACATAAAAATAAATAAGATAAAGATATTGTGCCCAACTAAAAGCTAAATATTAAAAAAAAAAAGAAAATATAGTTAAAGCCCTTGGATACTTCTGTAGACAGAATTGTATTTGTTTATCATCTTATAACGTTTGTACAATAATCTGAGAGATTACTTGATGATTGTATTATCTCTTGAAAGCAAATTTATAGTAAAATATATTTATCTCAAATATCTAACTAAAAGGCAGAGCATTAGGTAAATGCATGTATTAGAAATATCTAAATTATGTGTTTTCTGTTGAAGAAAAATGATTAGATAAATATATATTTAACAATTAGATATGTTAATTATTTTATGGATAAACAATTAGACATATATTAATTATTTTATGTATTAACAATTATAGGTTATCTAAATACCTAGAAAAATATATACCAGGAATAACAGCATAACTTATAATTGTATAAACTTTATGTAACCACGTGGTTCTTAAGATATTTGGATCCATTTTAATTTTCCATGAATAAGTAGTGCATTTTTTATATACATGACATCACATAATAAGATCCTTGTGTATATATTTATTTCTTGTGATTATATAGTCAGGAATGACAATAAGGATTTTTTGATTATCACAGGAACATTGCCGGCTTTTGTTCCTGAGGCAAGCAAATACATCTTCATAATCTTCAAAATTAAAAGCAAAATATAAAGAAACATATTTTGGATAATTCTCATTAATAGCATTATTTAGTAACATAACCATAGAGAAAAAAATCATCAGGTTATTTAGCTCATAAATAACTTAAATTCAGGGCTGCAATGTGGAAATCTGTGGAATTAGATTTTGCCTGAAAAAGATATCTTTCATTAGCATTTACAGGTGGGCATTCTTAAAAATGTAGGCTCTGTGTAGTTCCCGCTAGTAGGTCTGAAACAGGAAGTACAGGCTAGTGGCTGGAAGGCGGAACCAGAAGTCCTGTCTGAGTGACAGTGCAAGGACCAGTGGGAAGCCTGTGGAAATGCGGGGGGCGGGACCAAGAAGCCTCCTCCCGCCAGCCAGGCTTCCTTCGGTTACCACGGTGATGGAAACAGCTTGGAGCTGACTGCCCATTGTCAGGGGCAGAGGCACCTTGAGCTTCTCTAGCCGGTCGCATTGCTATGATTTGTTTTTTTCTCCACCCTGCGGGAAGTAGTTTGCCTTGTGTCTGCCACCTGCGCTTGCTGCAGCAAGTGTTTTCCCTTACAGCACGTGGCACTTTAAAAGTGAGTTTTAAGGGCAGACGCCAGTGTTACTATCAGATTTTAAGGCAATCTGCGTTTGGCACCCAGGCCAGGTCGTTTAAGGGTTAAAAGCACTGCAGGCAGTGGGTCGAGTTACAGACCCCATAAAGAGCAGCGGCTAAGTTCCAGCCATTCTGATCTGTAGGACAAGAATGTAGCAGAGGTCCAGTATAAACTGAATATTCACAAAACAACAGAAAAACAAAATTCACTTCTCTACAGGTAAAGAATCCTTGTATCAAGTCTCATCATAGAATCCTTCTTCCCTTTTTCACACTCTCCAAGTGCAGACTTCTAGTACATAAACCCAAAAAATCTTTACCTAATATTTCAAAATACAAAGATTCACAAAAACAATCCAAAAAAGGTCCACAAAAGCACTTTTACCATGGGAGAGGAATGAACTTAACAATATATCCCATTAATCATCTTAATAATTCTTCACATTTATTTAGGGTCTCTAGAATTGCAAAAATAATTTTTTTAATCTAAAGATGAAATATTCCCAGATATTAAATATTTTTATCACAGATTTTTCTTCTGCCTAATTCACTTACTTTCTACAATTCAGCCCCCAATACTTTGAAATCCTAAGGGCGCTTAACTTCTGGAGGAAATTCCAAACCTACTAAACTTCTAAAATTCACCCTGGAGTCCCTGTTCAGGCGCCAATTGTCGCATTCCACAACTAAACACTCAGGGTCACTCTAGGGGAACTGGGCTGCATGAAATAGCCACACAGAGACAGACAAATATCTTTCTCTTTGGGTCCTGTGACGGCTTCTCTGACCTTAGGGGTCCTTGGAAAGGGAGATCGAGGGACAGGTGCTGAACTCTTTTATTGGGAAGAAGCCATTCAAATGAGGCAAGGAGTAGGATTACAAGGTGAGAGTAGCTCAACCCCTCTGGGTGCTGCCTACTCCTAGGGCCACTTCCAGAGCCACACCTTATTATCCAAGCAAGGGAAAGCCACGAGTTATTGCATCAGGATTTAAAGTTGTGTGCATTTGGAGTGGCTCCCCACAATTGGGGGTCAGTCCTGAAAGAAGATCTGGACCTATGCCCCATCCTTCCATGGGTGTTCATCTGGGAATTCTGGACCTCCTTAGTTGAGGCCCACACCCAGGACATAAATTCTTGGGCAGAGACATGTCTACATAATTCTATGCCAGGGGACTGGGTCTGTTTCTATAGTTAAAACAACAACAACAACAAAAAAAAACATGCCAGCCAAATCTGCACAACTGTTCATTTCTTAATTGTTCCCAGTGACAACACTATATTTTCAGCAGAATTTCATATCAGAACTTTTCTTTGCCCCTCAATTTTACATACATAGGAAATCAGGAATGTTCGGGCTTCAAAAAGTTGGATTCTATGTCCTTTTGGGGCTGGGCATGATAGCATACACCTATAATCCCAGTGGCTGAGGAGGCTGAGACAAGAGGATCTTGAGTTCAAAGCCAGCCCCAGCAATGGCAAGGCACTAAGCAACTCAGGAGACCCTGTCTCTAAATAAAGTACAAAATAGGGCTGGGGATGTGGCTCAGTGGTTAAGTGCCCTTGGATTTAATTCTCAGTAACAAAATAAAATTCAAGAATCTGTGTCCATTTTGGTTTTGTGCAGCAGAGTAGTCTCCAAATCACAACTTTAGGGCTGGGTTTGTGGCTCAGTGGTAGAGCACTCTCCCAGCATGTGTTTGTTGCTAGGTTCAATCCTCAGCACCACCTACAAACAAATAAATAAATAAAGCTACTGTGTCCATCTAAAATATATATATATCACAAATATATATATATATAATTACTTTATTTTTTAAATTTTATTTTCTTACAGCCACCTTGATTCTGATGTCGATTTCAGACCTGACTTCTACCAGGTGTTCCAGGCAGCATCTTTTCCCCCACCTTTGGCACTGGAGACTGAACCCCAGGTGCCTTACTACTTTTTTAGTTGTTTTTTTTTTTTTTTTTTTTTTTTAG
>NW_026000222.1:531767-546927 GCF_001458135.2 Marmota marmota marmota | reverse complement strand
TATATATATATATATATATATATATATATATATAAAATATTGCATGCAACCCCTTTATTCAGTGTAGGACACGAGCCTACAGATTCCTTATATTATGTAATAAAATTTCTAAAATGTTGATTTTTACCAGGTCAAAGTTTGGTGGATAGAGAGAGGGTGAGAAAGAAAAAGGGTTATTGGGATGTAAAAGTTTACAAATAGTATCGGAGTGTTATAACTTCAGATTTGTCCTGAATGGAGGTGAAGTGGGCATAGGACAAGTAAAGCCAGAATTAGACAGGCAGTCAGTATAGATAGGTAAATCAGGTCAGGTCAATTTTGAGTGAGTCCTGAGAAACTGGAGACAGTCCCCTGAGGGATTGAAATGTTATTTCCTTCAGAGCCCTTTCTCCACCCTTATCAAGAACCTACCCATGCTCCAACTGTTGCTCAAGTAATCTGTCCCAGGAATTACCCCTCCCTACAGGGAGCTATAAGGTGGTTCACGTGTCCTGGGTTGCACCATCCTCACCTTCCCCCTTCAGCCCACCGGTTTCCCACCTACTGGCCAGCCCACCTAGCATTCCTGGGCCTAGACAGGTGCACAGGAGGGAAAAGATAAGGGGAAGAGGGCAGAACAAAGGAAGCCTAGGACATCTAAAAAGGGCAGAACACCTTGCTTCCTGGGATACCAGCTATGGCCCCCTTCTCCCCCGCAGTAGAAGTCTACCTTACCGCTTTTTAAATAAATCATGCTTTATATGCTTGCCTTGGCGAGCTTCTCTAATGTTCAAACTTCAACATGCCGGGGAGCAGAAATTGTCACCTAACTGGCTTTAACACAAGTATTTATCCCTCGCTGCTCCATAGTACCAGGGATTGAACTCAGGGCGCTCCGCCACTGAGCTACATTCCCGAGACCTATTTATCAGTGTTCTTGATGGAACTCAATGCCTTGCGCATGCTAAGCACATTTTTCATTTTTTATTCTGAGACAGAGTCTTGCTAAGATGCTCCGATCTTGTGATGCGCCTGCCTCAGCTCTTGGGGTCTCAGGCATTGTGCTATTGGCTCCATATTTGCAACCCGCCACGCCTATTCTTAGAGAAGTTACCCTAACCTGGGGCCTAAGGTCAATGGTGGCTCACTTGTGTTTATGCGGTTAAAGGAGCAAATGCACGTTTAAGTACTGAATGCCCACTTTGTACAAAAACCCCACTACAAGTTTTACCTAAAGAAAGAGGCATAAATGTTCCAATGGGGTGTCGAAGGACAAGGGAACAAGCGCTGGACCACGGAGGTCTAAGGGTTTACGGCTCGAGTTCTCAAGTTGTTTGGTGGTTTTTGGTGCTGGGGATGCACAGGCCAGGCAAGCGCCCTACCTGAGCTGCCCCCCAGCCCCACTCCGCAAGTCCTTAAAGGTTTCCTGCCTCTGTGCCGCTGACGCGCCGCGTCCCAGCAGCAAAACCGCCACCACGCTAGCCTTCCCTTAGCGCGCGACGGCCGGAGCACCGGCACCGGTACCCACCGCGGCTGGGGTGCCCCGAGCCTGCGGCGCGCTGGTAGCCCGGAGGTGCGCCCGTGACGTCCGTTTCCTCCCGGCTCTGATTGGGCGAAGCGTTCCGGCCCTTCTGATTGGTCGGATACACTACCACCCCAGAGGGCTTTGCGGCGCCACTTCCTTTCCGCCCTCCGATTCCGCGCAAGAGGTGAGTTCGTCCCTCTGCTGCCATCAGATTCCATCCTCCGCCATCAGCCCATCGCAGCCGCCCGCGCGGCCATGGATAGGCTTCTTTGTTGCCGCAGGCGGCGTCGGCCTGGGACCCAGGCGGGAGGACCTGGGGTGGGGGCCCAGGGCGCGCGGCCAGGCTCCGGCCCTCACTCGTCGCCCTTCTCCCCTCGAGGCCGTAGGCCGCCATGGCGCCCAGCCGGAATGGCATGATCCTGAAGCCCCACTTCCACAAGGACTGGCAGCGGCGCAGCGATGGGACCCATCCGGCCCATAGTGAGGTGCTCCATGGTGAGGTGCTCACACCAAAGTCCCAGCAGGCAGGGACTTCAGCCTGGAGGAGTTGAGGCTGGCAGGCATCCACAAGAAGGTGGCCTGGACCATTGGCATCTCTGTGGACCTCAGGAGGTGGAACAAATCCCTACAGGCCAAAGTGCAGCGGCTGAAGGAGTACCACTCCAAGCTCATCCTCTTCCCCAGGAAGCCCTCCGCCCCCAAGAAGGGAGAAAGCTCAGCTGACAGGACCAGAACCTATACAAGAAGGAGAAAGCCAGAGTCATCACCAAAGAGGAAAAGAACTTCACAGCGTTTGACAGTCTCTGGATGGCTCTCGCCAAAGCCTTGCTCTTTGCCATGGATCAAAAAAGGCCAAGGAAGCTGCAGAACAGGATGTAGAAAAGAAAAAAATAAAGCACTGTGGTATCTTGTAATAAATGCTCTCCATGAAGCTTAAAAAAAAAGTAACTATCTTCATATGAATATTTAAGAATATGATATTTTTTAGAAACAANGGCCCATAGTGAGGTGCCCCACGGTGCGGTATCACACCAAAGTCCGAGCTGGCAGGGGCTTCAGCCTGGAGGAGTTGAGGGTGAGTGCGGGAAGCGGCGCGGGCCGCGGGTCCGGCCCTCGTGGGTCCCAGCCAAGTGATGACATTCTCCGGAATCGCTGTAGTGCCTTGATGAAAGTACACTTGAACCCTTTTCCATCTGACGGCTGAGCGTTTGTTGTGGCCCCGTGGGGAAGGGCTCCGTGGGCCTTCATCCGTGCCTGCTTTTGGTGCAGGTGGCAGGCATCCACAAGAAGGTGGCCCGGACTATTGGCATCTCGGTGGACCCCAGGAGGCGGAACAAATCCACCGAGTCCCTACAGGCCAACGTGCAGCGGCTGAAGGAGTATCGCTCCAAGCTCATCCTCTTCCCCAGGAAGCCCTCCGCCCCCAAGAAGGGAGACAGCTCTGTGAGTACCGCGTGCTGGGAAGTAGGAAGGTTGGGAGCTGAGAGGCAAGGTTCAGGTCGAATGATCTCTGTGCCTGGGGCCATCATATTCTCCAGCACCTTGCCATTATGTGTGGGCAGTGTGGTTGATGGTGAGGACTCTTGGGCTAACCAGCTGCCAAGGTGTCCTGCTGTGGTCTGCTGTCTGCTGGCGGCGGCAGCTGACAGTGCTGTGGACTTGAAGCCTGCTTGCCTTGCTCAGATGCATCTTGTCCAGAGGTGTTCTGAGGAGGCTTAGAGGGTAAAGTCAGCAGTGTCCATCTTTGTGGGCTTTCATGAAGGTTGCATTAGGGAATGGGTTTGCTCTGCTCCCATTCTGGGTGCTCAGGACCAGGTGAGCATTGTTCTGGGCCTGTTTTATCTCTAATGACTGGGCACATAAGGGCTCAGGATATTGTGACACTTAGGTAAAGTGGAGCTGTACTCACTTCAGTCTTACTCCACAGGCTGAAGAACTCAAACTGGCCACCCAGCTGACAGGACCAGTGATGCCCATCCGGAACGTAAGTAGAGACTTGGTTTGCTTAGGTGTTGTTCTAGAGGTTGGCAGGCGAAACCTTGGGTGGGACAGATACCTGGTTGAAAGGCCATAGGTGGCTTTTTAGCTCAGGTTTTTAGGTTGTGCGAAGGGAGGTTCTTAAGCCCTCGGAAAATCAGGGCCACTTGAGGAATGAATGCCTTGTCCCACCTTTCAGAAGTTTTATTGACACTCCCTTGATCTCCCCGCTGCAAGCCTGCAAGTTTCAAAAATATATTCTAATTAAAACATTTATTCTAAATAAAATAAAAATTATCTGTAGGAATTATTTACAGGACACTTGCCGGGTGTGATGGTGCATGCCTGTAATCCCAGCGGCTCAGGAGGCTGAGGCAGGAGGATTGCAGGTTCAAGGCCAGCCTCAGCAGTTTAGCAAGACTGTAAGCAACCTAGTGAGAGACTTGTCTCAAAAAATGAAAAAAGGTCTGAGGATGTGGTTCGGTGGTTAAGCACCTCTGGGTTTAATCCCTAGTACCAAAAAAATTGCAAATAGTAGTACTCTAAGGGAAACATCAAAAGTAGGAAAAAGCAGACTTCAACCTTTGCATGACAAATTAACCAGAATAAACTTTACAAACAATATCTAAGAACCCTGCATGTGACACCCAGTGACATGGGGCTCTTGGTAGGTAATGAGCATGATGAGGGGGTCTCCCACAGGGTCCCTGCTCACTGCTGTTTGGAAGCCAGTCTGCAGGCAGCCCTCTGGGAATGCTGGTGGTCTTATGTCCCTGTGGCCTGCCCAGCAAGTGTCCTGGAGGTGGGGGTTCTTTGTCTTCCAGTCCCACAGCAGGGTCTGCTTACTTAACAACACCCCTTTCATAGTCTCTCTGGGGACTTAAGTCTAAGATGGATGTTGAAATGGGATCCTGCTAAGTTGCTGAGGCTGGCCTTGAACTTGGGATCCTCCTGCCTCAGCCTCTCAAGTTGCTGAGATGGCAGGTGTGCACAACTGTGCCCAGCAATGTTTTTCCTCTTGAAATCTTATATGTAGTTTGGTTGATTTGCCAAACTTAGGGTCTTGTGCGTGCTAGGCACTCACTTTGTGAGTTGTATGCTCCTGGCCATTAATTCATTTTTATTTATTTATGAATGAGTGACAGGGTCTCCCTAAATTGTCCAGGCTGGCCTCAAACTTAATAGTCTTCCTGCCTTGGCTTTCTGAATAGCTGGATTGTATGTATAGGTCATTATTCCTAGCTTTGATTTTTATTTCTTTTATTTAGAGACAGGGTCTCAGTGATTTACTTAAGGCCTCGCTAAGTTTTTGAGACTGGTTTTGAACTTGAGATCCTCCTGTCTCAGCCTCCCAGGCTGCTGGGATTCCAGGCATGCACCATCACGCCTGGTTCATCTTCCTCATTTTTTTTTCTAATATTTTTTTAGTTGTAGTTGGATAACGATACCTTTATTTTTATGTGGTGTTGGATCAAGCCCAGGGCCTCACAGTAGTCGAGTGCCCCTGAGTTCCATCCCTGGTCCCCCACCTCCACCCGCCAAAAAAAAAAAAAGTAAAAAGTAAGAGGAGAGACTTTCTCTCTTAATATTTGCCTGCTGCTTTATTTTTGTTGATTCAGGCGGGTGCGGAGTTGCCCAGACTGGCCTCAAACTCTTGACCCTTTCACCTCAGCCTTCTGAGAAGCTGGGGCTCTGGGTGTGTACTGCCATGCCTGGCTATGGGGAGACTTCCTAACCTCCAAAGAGGATAGTCTTGTTTGTTCCTGGTGGTGCCAAGGCAGGTTTGCCTGGCTTCCCTTGGACTTCTTACTGGTTTGGTTGTGGGCAGTGCCACACAGCCCAAGGTATCAGCCTCATCCTGTCCTCCCTCCCAGGTGTACAAGAAGGAGAAAGCCAGAGTCATCACCGAAGAGGAGAAGAACTTCAAAGCCTTTGCCAGTCTCCGCATGGCTCGCGCCAACGCCCGGCTCTTTGGCATCAGGGCAAAAAGGGCCAAGGAAGCTGCAGAACAGGATGTCGAAAAGAAAAAATAAAGCGCACTGTGGGGTCTTGTAATAAATGCTCTCCATGAAGCTAAAGCTGGGGCTCCTGTGCTCTGCCTCCACGTGCAGTGGCCAACTGTGCTGGGCCACATTTGTTGGGTGTGCTGCCAGGGCTCTCCCCAGCCTCCCAGAGCTTGCATTTCATCTCAGGATTTAGTTTGATGATTTGAATTGCGCCTGGATCCTTTTTGCTGTCCCTAAAATGTTCTGAAACTGTCCTTGCTCCATGGCTGGATTGCCACCAGGGTGAGGGTGTTCACTGCCCACCTTGAAGGTGGGCCCTTATCTGCCTATGTCCCTAACTGTAGCTCTAACAACCTCAGATACAGCTTTCTTGACTGAATCCTTGTGTTTCTTGCCTGGATACACCCAACATTCCTTATGGGATGCTTCCACCCTGCAGGTAAGGGGTGATAGACCACATGTCTCAGCAGTGACACAGCCTGTGTTTTGGAGGCTGTATACCCCTGCGCCTGAGAATGCAGCAGTAGCCTCTGGCTGTTGCATGTTTCCAGGTTGTTGTGTTCCTAGGAGGTTAGGGTGGTTCCTGGCTGCAGGTTCTAACCAGTCTGCAGGTCCTGTCAAGCAAGGGTCCTTCCTAGAATGAGACTCCTAAATGAAGTGCTTGATGGGGGTAGGGGTGGGTAGTTGGAAAGTACAGACTTGAGGGTTCTCTGGGGTCAGGAGTCCTCTCCCTGCCACAGAGGGTCCTCTCCTACCAGCAGGTAAGCGAGTGCCCTAAGACAAAAGGCAGTCACGAGGCTGGTACACAAGTGTCCTGCCAGTTGAGTGCTTGCCAGCTCCAATTTACAGGTGAGTTTGCATCCTCTAGTCTCTAGCTGGAGGGATTAGGAAGTGTGTCCTGCAAGGGCTCTGACCCTGCAGTCCTTGGTCGTGGGCGAGGACTGGGTTGGACATTAATACTTTAAAATTATGCAGTAGTTTTTAATTTGGCGAGAGATGTGCAGTTCTAAATGAACTCATGTCACCTATCCCACCACAAGTTTATTTTTAATCTGCATATTGTATAGTTGTTTTGTTAAAAGGAAGAATTAAAATGAATGCTCATTTCCAGTTCTTCGGAAACTAGTTACAGTAGGTTATTTGGGGGTTTTTCCACTTGGTTTAACAGAGTAGAAGTACATAATTTTAAATATGTAGGGCCGATGTTTCCCTTTTCAATGGTAGTTTTTCGTGAGTACTTGAATTTATTTTTTCTTTCATGGTTTCTGGATAAGTCTTTTATCTTTTATTGTACCTGGTATTGAACCTAGGGGCACTTACCCATTGAGCCACATCCCTAGCACCCCCCCTACACACACACACACCTTTTTTTGTGATTCTCCTGCCTCAGCCTCAGTTCAATCTCAGTACCCAGGACTCAACCACTGAGCCACATCCCCAATCCCCATTGAGACAGTATCTTACTGGGTTTCTTAGCACCTCGCCATTGCTGAGGCTGGCTTTGAATTTGTGACTTTCTATCTCAGCCTCCAAGCCACTGTGCCTGGCCTCAAACAGAGGAGGCTGGAGTCCTAAGTCTGCCTGCGTGGAGTTAGAACACAGCTGGGTCGCACCCCTTCTCAGGGTACTGGCTCTCCTCTTGGCCCCGTCCACCTGTGATTTTCATTTGTTTTCTTGAATTAAAGCAGCTCTTTGTACATTAAGAAAAATTTGCCTTTTTGTCACAATAACTTCTTTTTTTCGCTTTGCTGTTTTGAGTCTGCTTATCTTTGGGCAGCTGGGAGACAGGCAGTGTGAAGTGGCAGAAGGCCCACAGGCTGGGCGTCTGCAGTGGCACTGGTCATCTCTGGCTTTCCAGCCTCAGCCTGCTAGTGAGGAATTTCTTTCAGATGTTACCTCTGCAGCAGTAGACTTGCCACCTGGGTACTCTCCCAGGTTCCCTGACAGGTCCAGCCACCTGGCCCAGGCATCTCTGGCCCACACTTTGTGGAGCCACATAGGCATGAGGCTGCAGCTAGGGTCCCCAGATGCAGGCATTCCTGTGTGTCCTCACCTAATGCTCAGATAACCAGTGTGCTTTTCAGTTGCTAAGAACAAGACTTAGCTAGGTGCAGTGGTGCATGCCTGTAGCCCCAGTGGCTCGGGAGGCTGAGACAAGGATCGCAAGTTCAAAGCCAGGTTCAGCAACTCAGCAAGGCCCTAAGCAACTCTGTGAGACCCTGTCTCTAATGGATGTGGCTCAGTGGTTGAGCACCTGGTATTCAATCCCCAATACCCTCCCCCCTCCAAAAAAAAAAAAGCAAACCAGATGATACTCAGGACGCTGACCCAGCTCTGGCTCAGCTAGCCTAACAACCTGTGTCCTGCTGAACAAGTACCGAGGGCTGCCTGCACCAGCACCACTGGTTAACAGCAAGGTGGAGGCTGATGTGCATGTCAACAGAAGTAAAGAGGAAATAGGTCTCTGGAGTCCCTAGTCCCAAGCTAGAGGGCACAGCAGCCCCCGCCCCCCTCTGTAAAGGGAAGGTGTGAGTCTTGCCCCTCTGCTGCCTCCTGGGGTGTACCTTGCCTCACAGGTGAGCTCAGGCCAGGCAGCGGGAGCTGTGCAGTTCTCCACGCAGCTTTCTGCCACCTCTGAGGCAACTTGAGAGGGGTCCAGGGCTGGGACCTCCCTGGCAGCAGCACAGTAGAGGGCTGGTGTGGACAGCCTTGTCCAGCGCTCACACTGAAGGGTGGCAGTTAGCTCCATCAAGCAGATCAGCCTCAGACCCTCCTGCAGCACCTGAGGTCGGGATTGGGCCATCAGCGGGGTGACCTTGAGCATGGGAGGCGCAGGGTCAACCTGCCTTCTTACAGCCCGGGCCTCTGCCAAACCCTCAGTTTCCACATCTGCACTGGACTCCCAGCCCCACGGCATGGGGAGAAATAGAGTGCAGCCTACAGCCTGGCCAGTTCACGCCCTCTGGGGAGCTCCTCAGGTAGCAGGAGCTTCCCCGGAGGAGGAGATGGCGAAACTAGGTTATGGATAAAAGGGACTGAAAGGGTGGAGGGAAACATCCAAGCATCGCCCAGGCAGGCCCTCGCCAAGAATATCATCAAAGCCCAGATGAGTCGCACAGGACTAAAACCAGGACGTCTGTCCACCGGACATGCCTGGCACACATCCCCAGGACACCGTTCCTGCCTGCCACTTCCACCCACAGGACTGGTGTCCCTGGTCTCCCTGGTTTCACCCTGATGCCCGTGGCTGCAAGCTGCTGATCTGCTCTTGTGAGGTGCCCTCCTGCCGTGTGGGCTTCTGTGGGAATACCGGAAGGGGAGGGCCACAGCGCGCCTGCAGGGAGCTTGGAAGTGCAGCCTTTCCCACTGAGCTCAGCTCAGGTGCCGTGCAGGGTGCTGGCTGCTGTCGGGGCAGTGTATGACACAGCAGGGCCTGAGTTAGCAACCACCCCATGTTGCTTCTCAGCGGAGAGCCTCCCTGCCCACCCCTACTCGCCACTGCTCCGGCCATGCCAGCCCCCTGCAAGGGCTGAGCTCGGGGCAGCCTTGCCTGGAGGTTGGGGTTCCTTTTGCCCAGCCTGCTCTAAGGCGCCCTTGCTGGCTGGGCTTTGTGAAGCCACCCCTGCCTGGGCCTTTCCCTACATGGGAAGGGCCGGGTCCTGCACGTGCTCATGGCCTCCACAGGATGGCAGCAGAGGCCCCAGCGTGTGGCAGGGTGAAGAGCAGCTTGGCTGCTGCTCAGGCTCACAGGACAAGCCCCAGGGCACCAGGGCCTCACAGCCAGCATCCACAGTGGGGCTGACCTGGGCAACCACGGGTCTGGGCAGGAAGCCCCTTGGCAACCTGCAGCCCGTCTGGCCAGAGGTCTTTGCCCAAGTCAGGAGCCTGCTGACCAGATGGTCAGTGTCAGGTGGGGAAGATGTCACCATGGCCTTGTGGCATGTCGGATCCCTGTCACGATAAGGATATGCCAGACACAGGCTACTCGTGATTTTCAAGTCCAAGGCCACCAGTCCAATGGCTTGGCATCTGGCAACGGCAGAATACTGCCATTAAACCTATCCAGCGAGTGCTCACACCTGGTGCCAGGAAGCAGGGAGGGGCAGGCGGGCCACAGCCTCTTTCCAGGGCTCGTCCTGACCTCCTGAGGCCTGTCAGGCCCAGCTCCCCAAGGACCCACAGCCTCTGACCAGCACCCCTGAGAGCAGTTTCAACACAGGGGCATAACATCCAACCGGGGTCCCAGAGGTGACTGAAACAAGACTAGAGCCGAGACCCAAGCAGTTCAGACACAGGCAAGGCTTTTGTGGGGTTCCGTGCCTTAAGAAGGGACACAGAGCTCCCACCTCGAGTGTCCATCTGACTCCTCGGACAAAGAAGGGGATGGATTTTACATGTGGGGGCTGCAGGGTGGGCCTGGGTCTAGGAGTTTTTGTTGGTTTGGGGCTGTTTCCAAAGTGCCCTTCCTTGCTGAGCATGTGGTGCATGTCTATAATCCCAATGGCTCTTGAGCCTGAGGCAGGAAGACCGAAAGTTCAAGACCAGCCTCAGCCACTTAGTGAGGTCCAGAGGGGTCTCTGGGTGAGGCAACAGGCAAGCCCTGCAGGTGGGTCTGCAAAGAGGCAGTGCAGGTCCAGGAGGTGGTCAGCAGGAAGAAGACTGGACACAGAATGAGCACAGTGGTCAGGAGCTGTCTGCCTGAGTCCAGTGGGTCCCTGGGACCATGGGCATCCAGCTCTCAGCTCAGGGTGACCCCAGGGTGGGAGGAGCTTGTCCTAGCCAGTGGCATTCAAGTCACTCTGCCCAGCTCCACAGAGACTGTGAGAAGAGCCCTGTGCAGTGTAGGTGTCCCTGTGGTCAGTCCTGAGCAGCCGTACTGCGGAGCAAAGCTCTCAAGGCATGTTTGAGGGCCTGACGGGTCTAGGAGGTTCTGAGTTTGGGCTCCGAGTGGTGGGTCCAGATGGAGTCCCAGCTCTGTCCCTGTTCTGTGACCTCAGGTATCACAGTGTCCTCGCTGAGCTGTCTCCTTATCAGCAAGATGGATGGTGTCTCCTGACCAGCAGGACTTCTAGGGGCACATAGGATGCCCATCCCCAGCTATTTGCAGAAGGCGTGCAGCAGACCCCAGAGGCAGGAGGGGAAGATGGGCCAGGGCTGGGTTTGGAAAGGTCAGCCACCATGTCCCTCCAAGGGCAAGGGTCCTGTCAGTGTCACTGTGAAAGAAAGAACTAGCCAGAGGGGATGGCCTGTGGGAGGGGAGATGGCCTCTGGTTGGTTCAGCATGCCCTTGTGTGACAGTGTCTCTGTGGTCCCAGCACGCACATCTGCAAGTGTTAGTGGCCTGTGCACCTCTGTGCCCTTGATGGCTGTGCTGGAGGAGGGAAGCCCCGCCATCAGTCCCCAGGCATCCGCTCTCACAGAGGCCACGGCTGCCCTGGACACTGTGTGTTTATTTTTGTTTGTTTCATCTGGTTTCGTGCTAGGGAGTGAACCCGGGGCTCTACTACTTAGCCACATCTTCAGCCCTTTTTTATTTTGAGTCAGGGTCTCATCACGTTGCTGAGGCTGGCCTTGAGCTTATGATCCTCCTGCCTCAGCCTCCTGGGTAGTGGGGATCCTGATGCAGTGTATTTCTTTTTTTAATACTTTTTTTAGTTGTCCATGGACCTTTATCTATCTATCTATCTATCTATCTATCTATAGAAATGGTGCTTAGACCCAAACCCAGTGCCTTGCACATGCTATGCAAGTCCTGTGCCCCTCAGCCACACCCCCAGCCTGACACTGTGTATTTCTAAAGCAGGAAAAACAAAAGGTCCTGGGAGAAGGTCCATGTGGACACACCTTGGGTGCTCTGAGACAACACAGAGGGCAGGTCAGCACCAGGAGACAGGAATACCAGCCGGGTGTGTGGCTTGTGCCCTTGCTACCTTCCTCTCCACACCCTTTGCAGTGTCCACACTCCTGAGTGGCCTCTGAGACCCCTCTCCTGCACTGGTGGGCGAGGACGCGGTTCCAGTTGTTCCCAGGCTCACCCAGAGCCACCCTGGGGGAGACGGTGCTGAGTGCCTCTGGACATAGGAGCGCACCTGCAGGCTGACCAGCCCTGTCCTCTGTCAGGCAAACAGACCTCATGTGCCTTCCTGGAGCAAGGACACACCCAGGTGGGTCCAGAGGGCCAGTGTGCCCCGAGCATTCCTAGGGTCCCAATGTCTGGGCTGAAGCACATGGTGTGCCCGCTTGGCAGGGTGGCCCCTGGCCAGTCCCCCACCCTCTGTACAGCCCTCCAGACTGAAAGCCTTGCACTCAGGGGTGGGTGCTGAGCTCCTGCTCCCTGATGACACCTTGGCATGGGATGAACTTGTCATGTGCTCAGCTCAGGAGGACAGCCAGGGAGGAGGCCACAGGCCCTGGACAGCAGCCCAGGAATGGGAGAAAGGACGCTGGGCTCCAGAACATGGCCGGGAGCACGGGCTCCAAGGCACCAGGAGGTGCTGTGTGGCCCTGGGCAGGCTCTCCTCGCCCCCAGCTGAGCTGATGGCCAGTGTGAGTGAGCGGGAGGCCATGCAGCCTGCAGACATGGGGCCAGGCAGCTCTGGACCCGCCCTGGAGCCTTCTCTGGGCCACGACTCCACTCACTTGCCTGCTGTCTATTGCCTTAGTCAGGGCTGGGAGGTCCATCTTGCAGGTAGCCCAGGCCTTCCTGGTCCAGTGGTGGACAAACTGTGGCCAGCACGACTCTGGACAGTGGAGCCAGTGGTGTGGAGGTGAGAGCCCAGAGAGGGATGTTAGAGGGTGGGCAGACTGAGCAAGGCTTTGCAGGATTAGTAGGAGTTGGGCAGCAACAGAGTCGGTAGGGTTTGAAGCCCTAGAGCTCAGAGAGCTCTGTGGGTCGTAGGTAAGGATGGTTCATCGTTGAGTCTAAGATTAAAGGTTTAGTTGCTGTTTGGTGCCAGAATCGAACACAAGGGCACTTTACCACTGAGCTACCTCCCCAGCCCTCTCTTTCTTTCATTCTTTAATATTTTTTTAGTTGCAGTTGAACACAGTACCTTTGCTTTATTTATTTATTTTTATGTGGTGCTGAGGATGGAACCCAGAGCCTCGCATGTACTAGGCCAGTGCTCTACCACTGAGCCACAACCCCAGCCCAGCCCCAGCCCCAGCCTTTTCTAAGGTTTTATTTTGAGACAGGACCTCCCTGTTGCTGAGGATCTTGCCACGTTTCTAAGGCTGGCCTGGACCTTGTGATCCTCCTGCCTTAGCTACTGGAGTCCCTAGGATTACTGGTGTCTCTCACAGCGCCTGGCCTGAAGCCAATGATTTAGAAGCACCCAAATTGCCAACATGGGGTAGGACCAATGGATTCTGGGAGTTGATACCATGGCTTCCAGCTAGTACAATATTGACACAGACCAGAAACAGGAAGCCCAGTGACCTCCTTCAACACTGTCAGCACCTCCTTGAGCGCCAGGCGCAGGGGCACAGCTTAGTGCTAGGGCAGCTCCTGACATGTATGAGGCCCTGGGTTCCAGACCCAGAACCACACACACACATACGTATTTACTGAACACCAACACTGGGCCAGGCACAGCACTGGGCAGGGACAGGGCCATGAGTCAGGACCAGATGGTCTCCAAACTGCCATACGTGGTGAGGGCTCTGAGGGTGGGAGGCTCCTGTTTTTTAAAATTAATAAAAACATACTTTGCATGGGGAAAAAAACCTGGAGGGATAAGT
Organism: Marmota marmota marmota; assembly: GCF_001458135.2. Taxonomy (NCBI): domain Eukaryota; kingdom Metazoa; phylum Chordata; class Mammalia; order Rodentia; family Sciuridae; genus Marmota; species Marmota marmota. The sequence goes on along the minus strand of NW_026000222.1, from coordinate 533,700 downwards.
ATCAAAATGTTGGTAGTGTTTATGTCTGGATGCTGGAATTTTTGCTTTTATCTGCTTATCTGCATTTTCTAATATTTCATTTATCATTATTTTTTAGTTTTAGGTGGACACAATTTCTATATTTTATTTCTATGTGGTGCTGAGGATTGAACCCAGTGTCTCATGCATGCTAGGCAAGCGCTCTACCAGGGAGCCACAACCCTAGCCCTCATTTATTATTTCTTACACAACAGAAATAAAATATATATGAAGGGGGTGCTCATGTCCTGCCTCTGATCCTGCAGAAAACCTCCAGGGACCCAGGTCAGGAGCAGAAAGGGAGCTGGAGGGAGGCTGGGGTCGAGGCGGGCCCTGCTGTCTGCCCTCCTTGGCTCTGGGTGGTGTGGGCTGGCAGTGAGGAGGGGCGGGGCCAGGCATCAAGGACTGCAGGAGACCCTGCTCTCCCCACAGGTTCTCTCCTTTGGTGCCAGCTGTGGCCCAGGCTGCCCAGGGACCTCCCAGCTATGGTGGGAGCCCTGTGTGTGCCTACACTCTGGACTCAGAGACGGGGAGATTCCAGCTCTTTGACTCTTCCTGTCCTCCTGTCTGGGGAAGTGCCACCTGGTACTCCACGGTGCTGCCCTGTAGCAGTGAAGAGCTGAGAGAGGCCTGAGTCAAGCCCTGTGCCCTCAGAAGGACAGCGACCAGGTGCACAGCTGATGGCTCCAGCCCCTCGCCTTCTGCAGAGGGTTCGGAGGTTGGTGGCCCGGCACCCTAGCCAGCTGCTCCGCTGGGCTCATGCTGGGCTGGTGTCTGAGTGCAGCGGATGCTTCCTGGAGATGTGCGGGGAGGAAGGGCCTGCGGGGAGGCCCAGAGACCTGCTGGCCGCAGTGGGTCCTGCAGGGAGCAGGGCGTCCCTCATTCCCATGGAATGCTGGGAGGCTTCCCGGGGTCATGTGCCCAGGAAAGCTGGCCTGGGAGGGCCTGGAACCCCTGCCACCAGAGTCACCCTCAGGCGCACAAGCACAGCTAGGTACTGCAGCCCTGGCACCGGAAGCCTCGGGAAGTGGGACGGGGAAGATGAAGAGCAGTAGGGCCGGCTCTGCGCAGCCAGCCTGCTTGGATCGGGAAGAGCAGGGAGGCCTGGGCAGCAGGAGGAGGTGGGCACCAGATGGGGCTAGCATCTCTGCTGCTCCTGACCCCACCCGTGACCCGCGGATTGGAAGGTGCCAGCCAAGCCCACTCCGCCAGCCAAGGCGCTTCCTTGGCAAACCGGGTAGGCGCCCGCAGAGTGCAATCCCTCAGACCGGCTGCGAGGGGACGGTATCCTCGTGGTCCCTCTTCAGAGGGCTGGCTGCCTTCTGCTGTTCTTGGCTGCCCCTCTGACCTCAGGATCTTCCTCTGGAGTCCTGGTTGCTGAGGCTGAGCCCTGAGCTCCCCTGATCCTCCCTCCCCTTCGCTCTTGCTCTTCACATCTTGCCTACCTCTTCCCTCTGCCCCTCCCTGCCCTGCCCCCCATGGCTTTTGGCCAGTTCTGTGCCTTAACTTTATTCAGAAATTGGCAAAGTGAATGAGCTGGAAGGCAATCTGTCTCGTCCAACAACTCCTCTTTCGAGCTGCTTCCTCTGCCAGGGAGGAGTGGTGGTGGGCAGAAGGGAGAGAATGCAGCCTAGGCCCGGAAGCCCAGCTCTGCTCTCCTCCAGCAGCGGGACAGTTCCTGCGGGATCTGGAGCAGGTAGGTGGCCAGGGACCTTCGTGGTCGGACTCTGACCCTCAGTCCAACATCTCCAGTTGGTGAGGGGATCTGCCCGCCCCCAGAGCTCTGCTTCCTGCCTCCAGCCCCAGGCAGCGAGGTGCCTGGCACACAGTAGGCGTCCCCTAACTACCTGTGGTTTCAGGTGGGTGTCACCGAGTCTGGCGCTCCCAGGAGGAACGCAGGGATTCAGTGCAGTGG
>NW_026000222.1:514519-529815 GCF_001458135.2 Marmota marmota marmota | reverse complement strand
CTGGGAGGCCATGAGCAGGGGCGACTGGCTGGGTGGAAGCCGCAGGTGCCATCACTTTCCTGGGGACTCGGGGGTCTCACTCCAGTGCCCTCCTGGCCCGTGGTGGCAGAGTGCAGGCTGTGAAGGGGTGACAGGGGGTGGGAGGTCCCAGGAGATGGCAGAGCAGAACCCACATGGTGGGGGGATGCATCATGGGCACGTGCCTCTGGAGACCATCTCTGCACATCGAAAATCTGCTGATGTGGCCCACCAGGCTCTCCAGGCCGAGAGATCCCACAGGTCATCAACCTTGAGGGTGAAGGGCCTGCCTTGAGCATGTGTCCAAGCTGCGGTGGAGTGTAGGGGCTGCCACTGCGCCAGGCTCCTTGAGGACTACCCTGTGCCCGGCCCCCAGTAGTACCTTCTTGGCCTGAACAATGGCTGGTGCAGATGTCTCTGGTTTGAGTACAGGAGTCTGGGATCTGGCGACACGTAGGAACCCATGGTGGGGCTTGTCCTTAGGGGGCATGTTGAAGAAGGGAACTGAGCTCCGTGGGGGAGGCTGGTGAACCCAGTTCCCCTGAGGAGGGGGACACCCACCCCATGCCTTCCTCGCTCAGTAGGAGCTCAAGTGTGGAAACTGACTCCACCCTTGGGCAGGACCCTTCTCAGTTCCCTCTCTGTACAGGGTAGAGCAGAGGGAGCATGAGATGTGGTGGGGGGGCCGAGGCCCTTGGCTGGCATGGGTGACACACCTTGACTCCAGGAGGGGAGGTGCCCAGGGTCCCTGCAGGTGACCCCCAGGGGTGGCCTGGAGCCTGCCATGCCTTGCAGGGGCCAGGTCCCCATGGACTGAGCACAGCCCTGAAGACAGTAAAGGGCAACAGGGGCCCCCGAGTGCAGGACCCTGGGGTCCTGGGGAGGCCCCTCCATGGGTCAGCTTGGGATATGGCTTGCAGGTGGGCAGAACTGAGGTGGTCCGCAGCAGCCTGCATCCCGTGTTCTCCAAGGTCTTCACTGTTGACTACTATTTTGAGGAGGTGCAGAGACTGCGCTTTGAGGTGTATGACACCCACGGGCCCAGTGGTCTTAGCTCTCAGGATGACTTCCTGGGGGGCATGGAGTGCACCTTGGGGCAGGTGAGCAGCACCTGGGGAGGGAGGGTGTGGGAGGGTCCTGGGGGCAGTGAGGCCGTGGGTGGGCGACGGGGCAAGGTGGAGGTCCCATGGAGTGCACCCCAGTGGCTCAGGTTCTGAGGGGTGCACTTCCGTGGCTTCTCCCCTAACATGATTTCTTGTTTGAGACAGGGTCTTGTTAAGTTGCCCAGGCTGACCTGGAACCAGAGACCCTCCTGCTTTGGCCTCCAGGGTTGCTGGGATTGCAGGAGTGTGCCACCATGCCACTGGTCTTCCATATCAGTGTTTGTAGTGCAATTTTGAATGAGGTGGTACCTGGGTACATGCCACATTCAGGATATAGGAGCCATGCTGCAGATACCCTCCTGCTCCTGCACAGCCCGGTCTGGGTCCAGACATCCTCCCAGAGCCATGTTTTCACATGAGCAGATGAATATATTAATTTTTTTTCTTTCTTTCTTTTCTTCTTCCTCTTTTCTTTTTTCTTCTTTTCTTTTTTGTGGTGCTGAGGATTGAACCCAAGACCTTGTGCATGCGAGGCAAGCACCCTACCAACTGAGCTATATCCCTAGATTTTTTTCTTTCTAAAAAATCCACGGATTGGGGCTGGGGATGTGGCTCAAGCGGTAGCGCGCTCGCCTGGCATGCGTGCGGCCCGGGTTCGATCCTCAGCACCACATACAAACAAAGATGTTGTGTCCGCCGAGAACTAAAAAATAAATATTAAAAAAATTTTTAAAAAAATAAAAAAAGCATTAAAAAAAAAAAATCCACGGATTGCAGACACTTTCTCTTCTGACGTAGGAGCCCTTCCTCGTCATCATATAGAGGTCTCTTCTCTGTTTGCCCAGCATGTGCAAGGCCCTGGGTGTCCCCCAACACTGGGAAAAAAAAAGTTAAGAGGCCCAGTCTCCCTGTCCAGGGTGTAGCTTAGAGGAGCACTTGTCTGGCAGGCACAAGGCCCTGGGTTCAGGAAGTGTCCCTGTTCCTCCCTGTGCCGGGTGGCTGCAGCGTGGTATCCACTGCTCGCAGCCCTCTGCCCAGGCCCTCTCCTTCACCCTGTGCCACCTGTTCGAGTAACGAGCATCTTTCCTGCTGCCGCTCGGCTGTCTCTGGGCTGGGCTTTCCACAGGCCTTGTGACTTGAGGAACAGCTTACATGTGAGACGCGAGGCCGAGGATGGCAAGTTCCCAGATCGCAGGTCCCCATCCCCTCGCAGGTCCCCCTTCCAGCTGGCCCCCTTCCAGCCAGTCCCCCTGGTTGTCTGTGCTTGGGCCTCAGGGACGTGAAGCACAGCATGTTCTTTTACCCCACATCATGTGCATCTGACTCATCCCCATGGCTGCCTGGGCTGGAGCTGGTTTTCGTTAGCTGCTTCTGCTGACCCTGTTGTGCGGCAGCAGGGCTGACATGTGGGGAGGACCCAACCCCAGGGGCTGCAGAGTGAAGCTGCCCCACCTGCCTGCCAGCCTGGCGCGTACGGCACACATGCACACAGGCCCCACCCGGACCCCTGCAGTGCAGGACACGCCTCTCAGTCCCAGGTGGGCAGCTCACACATGGACGCAGACCGGGCACGTGTGTGGGCACACGCTCGTGGACTTCCTGCTCTGTGGCCAGGCTAGCTGTCTTGCCAAGGGCAGGGTCAGCCCTCTTTTCTGGGAGGCCATGAGCAGGGGCGACTGGCTGGGTGGAAGCCGCAGGTGCCATCACTTTCCTGGGGACTCGGGGGTCTCACTCCAGTGCCCTCCTGGCCCGTGGTGGCAGAGTGCAGACCCAGGCCAGGGGGCTGCAGAGTGGAGCTGGTTTTCGTTAGCTGCTTCTGCCGACCCTGTTGTGCGGCAGCGGGGCTGACATGTGGGGAGGACATGCCAGTTGCCCACATCCAGGGAGTGGCAGGCATGGGCTCAGGACACTCCTGGAGGGAAGGGTGTGCCCCCGGCAGTCCTGAGCCCCCTCAGCAGCGGGTGTTCCCTTCTCATCAACGGCAGGATGGACCCAGAGGACCCACCCGCTCTCCCAGGGCCCTGCTTCCCACTGGGCAGGTGGCCCCTGTCCTGTGAGCTTACCTGTGTCAACTTCACCCGCCCTGCTGGGCTCAGCCCATGGGAGAGCTGCCAGCAGTGCGTGGTGGGTGACGCCCACCCAGGGCTCGGCCTAGCTGAGCAGTCGCCCTTGCTGGACACGCACCTTTGTCAAAAGCCAGGGTGTGCCACCCTGGGGCTGGTGCTACCCTGACTTGCTGGAACAGTTGGTGTCCAGGAGGGGCCCACAGCCATTAAAACTTCCTTGCCCCATGGGTCCTCACCTGGTCCTCACCTGCCCCAAGGGTCCTCACCTGGTCTTCACCTGCCCTGTGTGTCCTCACCTGGTCCTCACCTGGTCCTCACCTGGTCCTCACTTGCCCTGTGGGTACTCACCTGGTCCTCACCTGCCCCGAGGGTCCTCACCTGGTCCTCACCTAGTCCTCATTTGCCCCGTGGGTACTCACCTGCCCTGTGGGTCCTCACCTGGTCCTCACCTGCCCTGTGGGTCCTCACCTGGTCCTCACCTAGTCCTCACCTGCCCCATGGGTCCTCATCTGGTCCTCACCTGGTCCTCACCTGCCCTGTGGGTCCTTACCTGGTCCTCACCTGGTCCTCACCTGCCCGGCAGGTCCTCACTTCAGGTGTGTCGGCAGCCATTTGCCTGGCCCTGGCCTGAGGGCTGGAGGCGCTGAGGTGTGGACCTGTTTCTGCTTCCTGTTTCCCTGTGCAGGAGCCCTATGGTGGCCTCGCCTCTGAGCCTGGGTCCCCCTCTGTGTAAAGCCGAGTGCCTCCCTCACATGGGCAGTCCTGGAGGTGCTGGAGCAGGAGGTGGCATGCAGAGGGTGTTGGTGGCCCTGGGTCCTGAGAGCCCCAGAAGGCCCAGGCCAGGGAGCAGGCGGGAGAGGGAGAGGAGCAGAAGGCCAGGGTCCCTGAGGCTTGGGGCTGTGCTCTGCCATCCTGTCCCTGCCTTTTCTGTCCAGATTGTGGCCCAGAAGAAGATGACCCGCCCGCTGCTGCTGAAGCTCGGCAGGACTGCCGGCAAGTCCTCCATCACTGTAAGACCCACCTCGGGGCCTTCCTCCCTCTGTGGCTCTGGGGCTGGGTGGGGGCAGGGGAGCAGGCCAGGTCTGGGGAGCCTGGACCTGCAGGAGGCCTGCAGCCCAGCGGGGCCTCTCCCCCAGGTGGTGGCCGAGGACATCTCCGGGAACAATGGTTATGTGGAGCTCTCCTTCCAGGCCAGGAAGTTGGACGACAAGGTGAGGTGGGCGCCCATGGCGCGTCCAGCTCCACATCCTCCCCAGGGGCTCTGCACGAGCCATGGCCACTTCCTTAGCAGAGACACTCATGACCCCACTTAATGATGGGGACACAGGCTGGAGGCCCCCAAGGCCATGCCTTGGAGGTGGAGGAACTGGATTTGAGCCCGGCCTGTTGGCCGTCAGTGGGTGGGAGGGCACCCTGGGCACTCAGAGTGGGGACCAGCCCTGGACAGGTGTCCCAACGCCGCTCTGGAGGTGTCAGAACTGAGACTGAAGTGGGGAGGGTCTGGCAGGAGTGGGGACATCGGGTAGACACCAGGAGCAGGAGAGGAGGGCAGGGCCCGGCTGGAGCCAGGGTCCTGTGGGCACGCTGGGGCACTTATGAGGGCTCCAGGGGCCAGGTCCCCGTCACCCCAGAGCTCCTCACCTGGTGCCTGGGGAAGTGACTGAGCCCACCCCCTGGCCCCTTGCCACGAACCCTCTGCTGCCCCAGGACCTCTTCAGCAAGTCCGACCCCTTCCTGGAGCTGTTCCGCATCAACAGGGACGGCAGCGAGCAGCTGGTGTACAGGACAGAGGTGAGGCTCTCGCCCACCCGGCACTCCGGCCGGCTGGTCCCCCGGGCACTTCCTGGCAGGCGTGAATGGCAGGAGGAGGACTGGCCACCCACTCCCCCCCGGCCCTGGCTGTGGACTCTGCTCCCAGCTCCTGGCCCCGCTCTGGGGAGCGGCAGGGTGGGCCGGCGGACTCGGCAGAGTCCCTCAGGGGTTGTTTTGGCTGTGATGATTTTTAGGGCTACCTCCCCTTCCTGCAGGGAGACGGTGGTGACAGCAGGGAGGGAGGGTTTCCTGTAGAGATAAATTGAGTAAAAAAAAATCTATTTCAGGCAAAAAAAGGGTCCAGTGGTCCAGTGAGGAGTGCAACCTCTGAGGGAGGTTCCCAGGAGGGGCACCTGGTCCTGGGCCTGTGGGGCCGGGTGGAGGCAGGCCAGCCTCCTGGACCCCAGGGTTCTGGGTGAGGAGCCCAGATTCCTGGGAGCCTCAGGGAGTCCCTATTGCCCCAGGACCCCAGAGCCTCCCGGGTTGTGGCCCCTGGCTCTGCCCCCGCCAACCCCTCCCGATGCCTAGGTGGTGAAGAACAACCTCAGCCCTGTGTGGGAGCCCTTCAAGGTGTCCCTCAACTCTCTGTGCAGCTGCGAGGAGACCCGGCCTCTGAAGGTAGGGAAGGGGCAGGGACAGAAATGGGACAGGCCAAGATGGGCCAGGGTGGTAGAAAAGCCAGTCCCCCCAAAACATACTGGGGCTTCTTGGAGTTAGAGTTCCTGGGAAACCAGGGACAGGGGAGGCGGTGGGGGTGGCCGGCTTTAGGGGGAGGGGTCCCTGGGCCCCCAGAGGGGCAGGTGGGCTGACGGGCCTGTGCCCCCAGGGCCTGGTCTGGGATCACGACTCCCGAGGGAGGCATGACTTCATCGGAGAATTCTCCACCACCTTCGCTGAGATGCAGAAGGCCTTCTCGGAAGGCCGGGTGAGCCTGCCTTGGGGTCCCCGCTCGCGGCCTGGCCATCCTGGTGGTGGCTGGGAGCAGCAGCAGCTACTGTCACGACCCTGGGAAGACTAGTGCTGGTGGCAAGCCAGAGATGCCATTGTGCCCAGAGCCCGGGTGCGCTGGGGTGACAGTTGGAACAGCCCTGCCAGAGGCCACCCAGGGCCAGGCATGGCAGTGGGCATGCAGGCGTGTGCACTTGTGTCCACTCAGTGGAAGGGCACACCTGAAGCTGGGGTGGCAGGAACGGCTGCTGGTGTGGGCCCAGTGTCCCTACGGGAGGTCTGCAGGCCCCAGAGGTGGCCCTCTCCCCAGGCGACAGGGCCATGCTGTGGTAACCCGGCTCCCCCTTGCCCTATTCTGGGCCACGGGGTCCCGATCCATGCTGGGTGTGCCCCATTCAGCAGATGGGTCCCTGTAGGGTGGCTGCTCCTCTCCTCCACACACGGCTTGGCCCTTGTGGTCACTGCTGGGGACAGTCATGAGGACAGGTCACTGGCAAGGCAGAGGCTTCGGCATCTGCCAGCCCCAGGGAGAGGGTGATGGACATTGCCGCCTGGCATCCCGCACGTCCCTGTGCCCAGGCCCAGTGGGAATGTGTCAACGCCAAGTACAAGCAGAGGAAGCGCAGCTACAGGAACTCCGGGGTGGTGGTCCTGGCTGGCCTGAAGGTAGGCGCCCTGCCTGGAGCTCTGTCCCGGGTGGTGGACCCTGGGGTGCCCTCCCAGGGGTCTCACGTCCTCCCTGGAGGAGGGGCAGAGCCAGGGCAGAGGGGGGAGGAGACAAGGCCAGGGTCCTCAGGGGAGGGCAGGCTCCCCAGGGCTGCCACATGGGCCTGGAGGGGCAGCCCTGGGGGGGCCCTGCTGACGCCCCTGCCTGGAAGCTCCACAGGGTCCACTCCTTCCTGGACTACATCATGGGCGGCTGTCAGATCCACTGCACGGTGAGTCTGGCCAGGCTGCTACACACCCAGAGCCCAGGCCACCTGGGCAGGACCCCAGTCGGCCCCCAGGGCCCTGCAGCAGAGGGTGGGCACACAGAAACCAGTCCAGGGTCACCCTCAGAGGTGACACGGTCAGGACTTGCCTGCTCCTAGGGAGACGACCTAGGAGAGTTGAGCATTTGACGTGGGACCACCATGCCCATGTGGCCCTGGGCAGGCAGTGGGTGGGCAATGGGAGACAGCAAGCCCCGGGAGGCCCTGAGGGGGCCCCAGTGGGAGGCACAAGGGTGACCAGGGCAGGGGTGGTCTCCGTGGAGGGAGGGGGGGAGTGAGTGCCCGCCAGCGGGAGCTCAGCTCTGCTGGGGTCATGCTGGGGCATCGGGGGACCCCTCCCTGCCCTGTGCACCTGCCTGCAGAGGCTGGAGGACGGCATCTTGGGGCAGTAGCCCCAGCTTCCTCCTTGAACCAGTCCCCTACCCAAACCTGGGCTTGGTCCCCTGCCTGCCTGGCGGAGGGCGGGCCAGTGCTGCACACCTCCCTGGCCCTTGCAGGTAGCCATTGACTTCACAGCTTCCAACGGCGACCCCCGGAACAGCTGCTCCCTGCACCACATCGACCCCCGCCAGCCCAACGAGTACCTGAGAGCGCTGGTGGCCGTGGGCGAAGTCTGCCAGGACTACGACAGGTGTGGCCCTGCCCCTGGGCGGCTACTAGCCGGGGAGCCTGTCCAGGAAGGGCCAGGAGCACCTCTGTGGCAGCCCACAGGGGGCATACCCTGCACCTGGACGCCAGCCTGACCATCTGGCCGTCAGACTGGGGTGGTCAGGAGCTAGGCACAGAGGCCTGGCTGGTGCCTTTGGTGTCCCCAGGGGTTGGGACCACGGAGGTAGGGCTCACTCCAGGGCCCCCCTGGGAGGGACCAAGCACAAACCCAGAGGGCTGGACGTCATGCCCATGTCATGGCTGCCTGCCAGGAGCCCTCCCTCTGGGTGGAGGATGGAGGGGTGTGTGGCCAGAGTGTGCCCTGGTCCTGTGGACGCCAGGGTCCTGTGGACGGACAGTGCCCTGTGTCAGAGCCCTGCAGGCTGGGGGCAGCAGGGCCATCCTGGCCAGCTCCGCCCTCCTGCCTGTGCACACGTGCCTCCGTTGCTCTCTGGTGGCCTGAGTGCCACCTCTAGGCCTGGGCCCACAGGACCCTGGGCTCTTGGGCTCTTGGGCTCTGATCAGCATCTGCTCCTGCGAGGAGCGGGGCCCTCGTGATGGACGCTGCCTTTCTTCCAGTGACAAGAGGTTTTCTGCTTTGGGGTTTGGAGCCAGAATCCCTCCCAAGTATGAGGTAGGAGACCAGGCTGGGGCCTGGACGCCACCACACCTGTCACCTGGGTCTCTTGTAACCCCACTCTGCTAGACAGAGGGCATGGAGGTGCCTTCCTGCCAGAGAGGGTGACCTTTGACCTCCTAGGACGCAGGGTGTGGGCTGGAGATGAGCTCCTGCTTCCCATCAGAAAGATGCAACCACAATGGTGGTTGACAAACGGGAAGCTTCAGGAACTGCTGGATGTGGTCGAGGCCATAGCCCAGGCCCCACTTGGCCTCCTTCCCTAGAGGTCTCTCTGCATGGGGCAGGCTAGTTGTCGTGAGCCATGTGGGTCCTGGGAGGGCATCAGCCACTGGCCCCTCTTGCCCCACCCAGGTGTCCCATGACTTTGCCATCAATTTCAATCCCGAGGACGATGAGTGTGAAGGTAGGAGCTGGCAGTGGGCCTGGGGCGGGGTGGGGTGGGCCCGGCTCACCTGCTGTCCCCACAGGCATCCAGGGCGTGGTGGAGGCCTACCAGAACTGCCTGCCCCAGGTCCAGCTCTACGGCCCCACCAACGTGGCGCCTATCATCTCCAAGGTGGCCCGCATGGCGGCGGTTGAGGAGCGCACGGGCGAGGCCTCTGTAGGTGCCCGGGTGTGGGCTGGGGTGCCAGGTGGAGGGTTGGCGTTGCGTGTGGAGGGGGCTCCGGCCCTGGGAGGCAGCCGGCAGACATCTGGGACAGGCAGCACCAGTGCAAAGACCCTGGGGCAGGACGGAGGGGTGGGTGGACAGGTGCCTCATGGTCGGTTTTTATCATCTCACGGTTGGCCCTGGGCTTCCTGTGTCCTGCAATAACACACAGGCGGTCAGGGCTGCTTATGGTTTCCTGGTACATATGACATGGTCCTGAGACTGCATTCTGCACTTTGTGTGCTGCTGGGGACGCTGCCTCTTGCCTGTTGCTTTCCTTCACCTTTGCTCACCTTTGAAAAGATGTCAGCTTTACAGGAGTGACGTGCCACCGCAGCCATCCCTGTCTGCACGTTGGCCCGTCTGCCCCCCCACCCTCGTGCTTTTGTTAGTTTTGTTTTTTCAAGTTACATTGAGACCATGCTAAAGTATACAGCGTGCAGGCCTCAGGACAGTGGGGGTCCAGCAGGGGCCAGGAGAGGCTCTCCTCTCGGGCTCCAGAGGGAAACTCAGAAGTTTGTTTGCATATTTTCATGTTTTAGTTTTTGCACCAGCATCAGAGACTGCAGGGTGCACTGTGTGGTTCTGTGCTCACACCCAGCCACACACCCCCACCTCCTCTCTTTTATTATGGAACCTGTGATCCTCCTGCCTCGGCCTCCCAGGTAGCTGGGATCACAGGCGTGGCCACTGCACCAGGTGCACGGTGCGTTTAACCTCAGTACCACACACACTACGCAGTGGGCACTGCAACGCTCCCACGTGCAGCGTGATGTGGTTGGTCTCCTCCCCTCAGACTTTGCTGACTGACAGCCCTGGCTAAGGATCTGGCTGTTGCTCTCAGGGGTCGGGTGATGCTGTGAAGCAGTGCTAGACACACATTCCACCTGTGGGCCTCTCATGGCCTCTACAGAGACTAGGCCCCAGCCCAACCGGTGGTGTCCCCGGCTTAGACACCAGCCCACGTGTGTGGCCTCACTCTTGTTCTCAAGTCATGACACTTCCCACCAAGAAATGGGTCGCCATGAGATGTCACGAGATTAGTCTTTAATTCTCCTTTCCTGTGTGAGACCGGCAGGGGTGACGGTGCCCGGGGTGCCCAAAGTTGGCAGAGGGAGCGCTGGAGACCATGCGGGCGCTGACCTGGTCTGGGTGGGCCAGGTGGGCTTTGAGCAGGGCTGTGGTACATGGAGGCCAGGAGCAGGGCTGGGGTTGCTCTGAGGCACGCTGGCTCTGGAGGGAGTGGCAGGAGATGGCTGGAGAAAGGGAAGTCCCTGCTTCCTCTGAGGCTGGTCGGGCCTGTGGCCTGTCCATCCTTTGTTCCCTGGACAGTACCACTGCTGGGTGTCCACTGTGCTGGAGGCAGAGGTGTGAGGGAGACGGCCAGCCTTCAGGGCTCGAGCTCTGGGACCCCCCTTCTCTTTAGTGAGACTGTGGGGTGGCCTTGGCTATCACTGGAAAGTGGGCTTCTCTGCAAAGGGTCCTGCTGCCTCCCGCAGCCAGGACTGCAGTGGACCCTGCTCACGCTGGGCCTCTCCTCCTCTGGATCACAGCCTGGCAGTCATGTCAGGTGGACTTTGCAGTGCCCGTCCAGAGCCACAGGTGGGACGGTGACAGGGAGCCCGGGGGAGCTGGAGTAGGGTAACTGCAGAGACCCCTGAGTGTGCCATCATGGTGAGCCGTGCTGCTTCAACAAACGCACGGCAGAGCCGTCCTAAAGCTGCTGAGCCAAGCTCTGGCCAATCCAGGTGGGGGCACAGCTGGCCGTGGGCGAGGGCCCTGGGTGCTGCCCCACCCCTTTCCTGTGTCTGCAGCAATACTACATCCTGCTGATCCTGACGGACGGCGTGGTGACCGACATGGCGGACACGCGGGAGGCCATTGTGCGCGCCTCGCACCTGCCCATGTCCATCATCATCGTGGGCGTGGGCAACGCCGACTTCACCGACATGCAGACTCTGGACGGGGAGGACGGCGTCCTACGCTCCCCTCGGGGCGAGCCGGCGCTCCGGGACATCGTGCAGTTCCTGCCCTTCAGGGAGCTCAAGAGCGTGAGTGCAGGGCCCCGGGCAGGCCACCCGAGCCTGGCCAGCGAGGACCTGGCGCGCCCCAGCTGGGGCCCGGGAGGGAGCCTAAGGCTTGGCTGCAGGAACTCGGTCTGTATAGAGGCAGAGGGAGCAGCTCCCCCCTGCCCTGCACCTCCTGGGACACAGAGGGCTCCCCACCCCGGGCATTCCTCAGGGAGCGTGGGCGGCGCCTGCCCAGCAGCCTCTCCACCTCCTGCCCCAGCCCCTGCACCTCCTGGGACACAGAGGGCTCCCCACACCCACGCACTCCTCCGGAGCGTGGGCAGCACCTGCCCAGCAGCCCCTCCACCTCCTGCCCCAGCCCCTGGGGGAGGCGGGTGCAGGTGGCCCTCAGAGCTCTGGGGGGTTGTGGACTCATACTCTCGATTTTCAGGCTGTGTCCTTAGGAGAAGCTCAACAGGCACCAGGCCTAGGTCAGCTCCCTGCTGGTCCCTGAGACCACTTTGAGAGTTGGGGCTGTGACCAGGTGGGGGACAAGGATCTCAAAGGGCTCAAGTGCACCTGCCTTCCCCACCCTAGGCCTCCCCCGCGGCGTTGGCCAAGTGTGTGCTGGCCGAGGTCCCCAAGCAGATGGTGGAGTACTACAGCCACAAGGAGCTGCCTCCACGTGGCTTTTGCAGCCTCCCTGGAGAGGCCAGTCCCCGCTCGTCTCCTGAGGACTCCAGGCACGGGGACTGTGACCAGGGTGCCCCCACGGCCTCTGTTTCCAGCACCTTTGGGGGTCCTTAAGCCCCTGAGGCCCCCAGAAGCCTCCTGCTCCCAGCCCAGGCTTGTCCCCTCCTGTCGTCCTGTTAGCCTGGGAGGGCGGGAGATGAAGGGATCCAGGCCCTTTGGGGGGCACCCAGAAGCAGCAGCCCCCGTGCCTATCCCTGCTGGAGCCAGGGGTTGCTGAGGGTAGGACAGGCCTGGCAGGCCCTCCTCGCCGGGGCTCCTCAGCGTCTGCTTGTTGAGGGCAGCTGTCCTGAGCACCCGACACCCTCCTGGGCAGACCCCTCTCTGCCCTGGCAGGACCCCTCCGCCTGCCCCTGCTGCCATCCTGAGCATCCTGTCCACATCCCAGGGCCTTGGGGGTCTGAGTGAGCGTCGGGTCTAATAAAGCCTCACCTGGCCCAGGAGTGGACTTGTGCCTCTGTGACCTGCGAGGACAGCTGAGCTGTCTGTGTCACAAATTCAAAGAATGAAATCCGGGGGCAGGAGTGTCAGAAAGAAACAGATTTGTGGAGTAGTAGGAAGACAGCAGGCGGAGCTCCTAAGGGGAGGGCCCAGGACAGGGGCCTGCATATGCTGCCTGGGCTTGCGTGAATCTGCAGGGTTCAGGACAGCAGCCCAGCTTGTACCCTGGTAGGACTCCCAGCTTCCTGAGCCTCCTCGCAGCCGAGGCTGGGCAACCTTGCGCCTCCAGGGCTCCGTCTACAGCATGGAGTGAGGTTGAGTGGGCTCTCGGCCTCACGGATTTGATGAAAGAAACCCACAGGGCAAGAAAACAAGCAGAGCTCCCGAAGGAGACAGGCCCCGGGAGGGGTGCCCGCGGCTCTGCTCTCTGGGGCTCCAGTGCCCAACTGTCCCCAGGTGGTGGTGAGGTCGGATCCAGAGAGCCTCCCATCGGCACTGCTCTGCCTACTCTAGCAAATTTGGAGAAAAGTGGCCTCTGAGCCTCACGTGGCTCAAGGTTGGGGGTGGGGGCTGATGGCACAGGAGGAAGTGCCTTTTGGGGTTGGTCGTGTCTAGAGGCTGTTAAGGAACTGTCCTTGTGGCTAGGACAGCTGAGGTCAGGGGACGTCCTGGTCCTCTCCTCCTCTTCTCTGAGACCCTCTCCTGGCTGCCTGTGGCCATCTGAAAACCTCATTCCAAGGAGGATCTGGCTCTGGGAGAGGCAGACCTGGCCTGGGCTCCTCCAGGCCCAGGGCACCAGCTACCCACAGCAGGAGGCCCGCGGCCAGGGTCGCTCCTGCCCCCTGGTGACTGCAGCCTGAGCAGTGCTTCCCGCCCAGGACCAGAGCGGTCAGCGGGTTCCAACTGAGATCCCTCTGCATTACCTTGTCTGAGAAAACCCTGAATCCGCCCCCGTCCACCCATCCCTCACCCATCCACCCATCCCTCACCCATCCACCCCCATCCCCCACCCCCTCCGACCCCTCCCTCCCTCTAGGCTGAGTCCTGATTCGTCTCCTGCGAATCAGGGATAATAGGCATCACCATGGTAACCTGGCTACAAGTCAGACGGCTGAAGTTGGTCTGTGTGTGGAGGGGGAACATGGGGGCAGACAGCACACCAGGGAAATGCACCCTGTGTCCATTTCTCAGGCCAGAGGTTCTCCACCAGGGGTAGGTCGTGGGTCCAGACCTGAGGCAGGTGTCAGCCCAGCTCTGATCTGGTCCCCACAGGTTCAGTGGCAGGAAGCCTGGGCCTTCCTGGCGTCCGCTCAGGTGCTGCCGAGGGCCCTCAGTGAGTGGGGTCCCAGAAGGCAGCGACTGCCCAGAGTGGGGACTGAGGCGGGCAGAGCCAGCGACCCAGGAGGCTGAGGCAGTATGGCCCCTCATCCAGGAAGCCTGGGCCGCTCAGCAAGAACCTGTCTCATAATTTATAAAAGAAAAAAAAAATCCCTAAAAGGACCAGGCTTTCGCTTGGTGGTGGTACGTCGGCCTCACAGGCAATGTGGGGTTCAATCCCCCCAGCACCGGGGGGCAATCTCCATGGAGTGACCTACCTGAGGTCACACAGCGAGGTAGGGGCAGACACAGGACCCCGGCTCTGTGAGTCCTGGCTCCACAGCTGCATTGTGTCAGGGATGTGCCCTGGCTGGGTCTGTTGTAGGGACAGACCAGGCGGGGCACCAAAGACAGCAGGAAGCAGTTTTCTTTGGCTGCAGCCAGGTTCAGAGGCCACAGCTTTTGCTGGGATCAATCAATCCCCTGAACCCCGAGTTCAGGGAGTTAGAGTTTTACACCCAGCGTCTCAGGGGAGGGGCTCAGTTCATCTGCAGAAGTTCACACAAAGCAGCTTTTTCTGTCCCTGTTCTGGGCACGTTAGCCCTCAAGGACAGCGACTGAGAAGGGGGAGCTGCTTCTCCCCTTCCCTCCCCGGCCAGCTGCTACCACGGAGCCCAGTTGTACCTTCTCTGATCTTAGAAATGTAGACACCTCTGTGAAGCCCAGCTCAAGGCCAGAGGCCTTGTTAAAGGATCTGTCTTTTTATTATCACATTTTGCATTTGCAAACACACTTTAAAAACTACTGTACTGGATAAATGTTTGTGGAAAACTCGTAAAGGGGCGTCCAGCACCTGGAGTGCCGATCTCTTCCAGGCCAGTGGCCAAGTTATAGAGCAACAGGAAACTCACCTGCCTTGAACTCTGTTGTAGAGACTCTTTTGCTGATAGTCCTAAAATCAATCCTGGTGAAGATTTCTGGAGAAGCTGAGTTAAGACTTTTGGTGGAGGAGGGGGCCACCACAGGTCCAGAGGCGCTCCCAGGCTGGGCGGCCGGGTCAGAAAGCCTCCACTGGGCAGGAGCCTGCAGTGGAACCCATGTCCCCAGTTGCCAGGTGCAGCTCCCAACCACCTGGAGCCTGGCTGTGGCTCATGGTGTGGCTCCAAGGTGTGGGTGTTCCAGGGAAGCAGAGCTGGAAAGGGTGGAGGGCCCAGGACCCCCCACAAGCCCCAGGACTCCCTTCCAGCATGCTGAGGAGCCCCCTTCTTGGGGCCTGGGCCTGGCACCGGGAAGAGTCTGGAGGTGCCTGGCAGCTGGGCGGGACACCTGGCTGAGCCCCCCACACCTGCTTCCCTGGGCAAGCCCCAAGGGAGTCCAAGCCCTGGTCCCAGGCGCCAGGGCCAGGGTACTTTGGCAGCCCTGCCTCTGTCAGATCTGCATGGACGTGGGCTCTACAGTGACTCCCAAGGCTCCACGGTAAGGACACGGGGCTGCTGCCTCCTGCCGGAGACACTGGCCCTGGCTCGCGCTGCATATGAGGAGGCCCGGGCAGTCCAGTGCCCAGCAGCACCTGGAGTGAGGCCGGCCGGCCAGACCGGGGCCTCCAGTGGCTCCTGCATCCCGGCAGAGCCTGTGGTAGAGACGGAGCCAGCTGACACCACACCCTGAGAGATCCGAAGCCAGAGCCACAAGGCCATCCCTCTGGTCCCCGCCCTGCAGACCTGGCTGGGTAGGCCGGCCACCACGTTCCCAGCCCGTGACACAACCCAGGAGGCTGGAGCCGCCCAGGAGTCTGCTTGCACGGTGCCTGAGTTGGTGCCCACACCAGTGTGTGGCCACTGTTTCCTAAAAGTACAGCCAGCTGGACGAGCTCCATCTTTTTTTTTTTTTTTTTTTTTTTTTT
>NW_026000222.1:491975-513369 GCF_001458135.2 Marmota marmota marmota | reverse complement strand
CCTGTCCCCGAGCTGATGCCCTGCCCCAGGGTGTGGGCACCCAGGACCATTGCTGCCCAGGCACTGGCCCTCCCCTTGTCCTCCCCAGTGGAGAGCTAGACAGCTGCCCCACCCCCACCCCATGTGTGGAGTGTTTTCCTCCTTTCTGGCACTGGCCGAGCTTGGCTCGGACACCACGTGGTTGGAGTCACACCGACCCTGGTGGCAGCTCGTGGTGACTGCGTCCCACAGAAAAGGGGACGGAGCTCAGAGAGATCAAGGCACTGGGCCCAGGGTCATGAGCTGTGTGTGTGCACGCACGCCTGTGGGGAGGGGTTGGAGGAGGCCCTCGTCCTCCAGGGTCTCGCTGAACCCTCTCTGCAAACCCCAGGTCACACTTGGGTCCAGCCACTGTGTGGGGCTTCACCCTCTCACAGGCAGTTGGCACCCAGGACTCAAGTGACATGCAGGGCCTGGACCGTCCTCACTGGGACAGGCACAGCATTGCCCCCAGGGTCCAAGGATCCCTGGGGCTGGGGACCCAGTTCAGGAGGCTACTCCCCTCATGGCCAGGGGAAAGCTGGGCTTTGGATCAGGTGCAGGGTCCTTGTCCTTGGGCAGCCACCAACCCTGGAATTTCCCACTTATGGCATGGAGAGCCTCCGCAGGGGGAAGGCATCCCGGGGGTGCGCTCCCCTTGGAGACAGAGGCCACCGATGGCTGTGTTGAAGCTGTGGTGTCGACGGCTGGCTGGGCGGGGGTGTGGGGATCGAGGTGTGTGTGTCTCTGTTAGGATGAGGTCCTGGGGACCACCGTCCCCACCTGTTGCCCCCCATGGCTGCCTGACACTGCTCAGGCTCCAGGACCAGCAGAGGACACTTGGACCTCCCATGCCCTCTGGTGCCGGCCACCAGACTCCACGCAGTTCATGGCCAGCCAGGCCTGCAGCACCGCTTCCTGCAACATTCAGGCCTCCCATGAGAATGTCCATGGCCCTGGCCCTCGGGAAGGGAGACCGCACCGGGTCCCTCCAAAGCCTCTCTCTCAGCCGTGCCCCAGCCCGACCAGGACGCCTCGGGCTGATCACCCAGCACTGCCCACCCTCCTGGGCCCAGCTTCTGGCCTCCCTGCAGGAAGTGGGAACTGGCTCCGGTGGGGCTGACAGCACCGCCCAGCGTGTCGGTGGCCAGTGCCTGAGACCCGCAGCAGGACCAGCGACGGTGCCACGCGCCAGCTCCGAGGATGAACTCCAGGCCAGGGCAGGGGAGGGACGGTTCCGTCCGGGTTTGGTCAGGAGAGGTGGACATCCAGCTTGACAGACGTGGCCATTTGCTGACCCCCTGGGATCACGTTCTTCAGCCTGTGACAGTTACCTCTGAAGAAGGGTCTTCTCTGTCGGCTCCTGCCCTGGGTGCCTGCCTCCCACCCGACTCCTCTCACACTGGACATGGACCCTGCTCCTGTGTCCCCTCAGCTGGACAGGGACCTGTGTTGTGGTGACACCCGTCCTCCACAGAAAACCTTAACTAACCTTCTCCAGAAACCTGCACCATGATCGATCTTCGGACTAAAGCAAAAGAACCTCTACAAAGGAGTCCAGTGTAGTGGAGCCTCCGTTTCCTCTTGCTCTGTCTTACAATAATCAGATCTGGTCACGGGCCTGAGAGAGATGGGCACTCCAGTGCTGAACACCCTTTGCTAGTTTTTCATCAACATTATGGACTCTCTAGTGCAGTAGATATATGAAATAACAGTTTGTAAAGGTTTTCAGGGGAAGTGTGTCTGCAGATGCGGAGTGTGATAAGGAAATCAGGTTCCTTTCAGGAGGACTCTGGTCTGAGCTCCACAGAGGTCACCAACTGGGCTCCGTGGTAGCAGCTGGCCTGGAGGGAAGAAAGGGGAGAAGCAGCTCCCCCTTCTCAGTCGCTGTCCTTGGAGGGTTAACTTGCCCAGAACAGGGACAGAAAAAGCTGCTTTTGTGTGAACTTCTGCAGACTGTGAACTTCTGAGCCCCTCGCCTGACACGCTGGGTGTAAAACTCTGAAACTCCCTGAACTCGGGGTTCAGGGGGATTGATTGGTTACAGTGAGAGCTGTGCCCTCTGAACCTGGCTGCAGCCCAAGAAACCTGCTTCCTGTTTCCTATCCGGTGTCCTGTCTCCTACTACAGCGTCTGAATTCCTGCCCTGGAAAACTGGGAGAAAAGCAGGGTTCATTAAGCCCTGGGCCTGCACTTCCTCGCTAAGTTGCTGAGCATGGCTTTGAACTTGCCACCCTCCTACCTCAGTCTCCTGGCTGCTGGGATCACAGGTGTGCGCCCCTGCACTTGGCTGAACAGAGGCTTTGAGGACACAGGCGAGGCGCCTGGCCCCACCCAGGGTTTAACATGCACAGAGGCCATCCTGGGCCAGAGATGCTAAGCTGAGGCAGCCCCATGGACTCAGACCTGCCACAGACCCTCGGGTGGCATCTACCCCACCCAGATCCGATTCCCCTGCAGAGCCTTCACCCACCTGTGATTTCCCAGAAATGCTGCAGCCGTGTAACAGGCGCAGGTGGGCTTCACTTCATCCCAAAGTTTTCCAAGAGCCGCTGACCTTTTGGGATCCCTGTGTGGCTGGGTCAGGTCTAGGCCGGGCAGCGTGGGCTCCAGTTCCTGGCTGCATCTCATGCCCTTACGAGTTCTTGTCAAAGCCTGCTTTCCTGGGGCTAGAGATACAGCTCAGTGGTAGAGGGCTTGTCTTGAATGCACAAGGCCCTGGGTTCAATCCCCAGCACCAAACCAATAAAAAATAAAATAAAACCTGTTTTCCTTGAGTCCCT
Source organism: Marmota marmota marmota (assembly GCF_001458135.2). NCBI lineage: Eukaryota > Metazoa > Chordata > Mammalia > Rodentia > Sciuridae > Marmota > Marmota marmota. Next base: position 510,568 of record NW_026000222.1, on the reverse strand, counting down.
CCTTGGCAGGACAACTGGACTCAGGTAGGTTTCCGAGACGCCTCTGTGGCCGAGAGGTTCCTGCCGATGATGCTTTCCTACGTGGAGGGCACCGACCCAGAGAAGACGTGGAAGTGGGGCTTGGGGCACGGGGACACATGAGATGGAGAAAAGTGGTCCCTCTAGGGAAAGGGGACCAGCTAGATGCAGCCACTGGGCTGAGGGGAGGGTGGCCAACAGAGGAGGACGGCAGAGGCTGGGCCGTAACCTGCCACTCAGGGCTGGGGTTTTGCTTTGCTTCTCGGTTCTCTGCTCTGACCCTCAAGCCTTCAGTAGCAAGAGCCTCAGGCTTGCGTGGCCTGAGGAGGTGAGGAAGATGGGCCCACCAGGCTGGGAACAAAGATGGTGAATTCAGCATGATTCCTGACAGCCAGAAGTTGGAGACAACACAAATGTCCAACAGCGAAATAATTTATTTAAAATATATTTACAGGACTGGGGTTGTGGCTCCGTGCCAGAGAGCTTGCCTAGCATGTGTGAGGCACTGGGTTCGATCCCCGGGACCACATAAAAAAAAAAAAATAATAATAATAATAAAGGTATGGTGTTCATCTACAACTAAAAAATATTTAAAATGTTTCTTTAAAAAAAATAAGGTATTGTGTCCATCAACTACTAAAAAAAAAGACAGATTTAAAAAAATAAATAAAATGTATTTACATCCCAGAATATCAAGCAACCATTTAAATTTTCATGAGAAGATATGCACACTGCAATATTAAGTGAAAGTTCAGGACACAAAATGTTGCATGTGCAATGTGAGCTCCATTTTGTAAGTATAGAAAAAAAATGGGTGGGCGGAGACACGGGTGGATGACGGTGGGTGGAGACATGAATGGGTGGGTGGAGGGATGGTGGACTGATGAAGGGACAGAGGGTAGGTGGACGCGGAAGGTGAACGTGGATGGAGGATGGGTGGCCAGACGTGGATGGATGGGTGAAGGGTGATAGAGAAGTCGATGGCAGCAGGCAGGTGAGTGGGCAGAGATAAGTTTAAGTGCATACGTAGGTTCCTACTTATCTTAAGATCCAAGAAAACACAAGACCCAGTCAGCTGATGACCGTGACAAGGGTCACGGCATAGTAATGAAGGGGCCCCAAAGTTCCCAGAGCTACAGGCCATCCTGTTTTGAAACTTGAAACTATCTCCTTGTCATCAGAATAAGATGGTCCTCAGAATCCCCCTGCCTTTCCAGCCAGCAAGTGACCATCTGGAGACTGCAAGGTCCTTGCTCAGCATCTGGACGGCCATCCTAAGTGACAGCCGCCATCTTAAGAAAAAGTCTCGCTTTCTGCCCAAGGGTGTTTCTGAGAAAGACTCACCACCCCTCACACCGACCCCACCTTAACCACGGCATCAGGACCTGAAGCCTGTTTGGCCCTCTCCGTCTGTGGAGAGGTGGCCTTCATTTGTCAGCTCTGACACTAAACTCTCGTGTGTCTCTCTGCCTGGTTTCCGTCTGTCTCCCTGATCCTTGCTTTCCTTTCAGAGACCCTAAAGTCTCCTGGCTCCTCACAATCCCTTCCGTCTGTGAGCCTCTGACTGTCTTCCATCCGGTTGGCATCTTCTGAGCACCCACCACAAGCAGGCACGATTTTCTCCAGGTGCTGGGACACGTCAGCCACCAGGAAAATGCTTCCCTCACAAAACCTGCCTCTAGAGGGGACTGGGATGCAATCCGTGAGGACAGGAGGGGACCTGTGTGCTGACCTCAGCCCTCACGGACATGCCACCATGCGGCCACGTCCACGCTGGGCAGCAGCATCTCTAAGCCCAGAAGCCCTTAGACTCTAGGGAGAGATCCTAAAGAACGGGCCTCGTGGCAACCGGGCTTTTTAGGTGTTTGGCTGTCGGAGAGCTGGTTGGGGCTGGCGTGAGCTCGGTGTGGAGCACTGGTTCACACGCTGAGGCCCAGTTCATCCCCAGCACTGTAACAAAGCACCCAAGCAAAAAAAAATCTCGTTTCCAGAATCTGACCACAGGCCCCAGCACCCTGCAAACCCAAACCCTCGGGGAGCCGGGCTCTGGCTGCCAGTCCATGCTGACGTGGTGGGGACCTGGCCGCGCTGGAGGGGAACTCTGTGTGATCTTTGCTCATCCCCTGTCCCAATGTCCTGAGGTAGAAACAGGCATTATCTGGAGGTGGCTTCGAGCAGAACATGTCCCGGTCCCTAAATTCCAGCAGCTCCTGAGTCCCTGAGCTCATGAGGCCTCAGGACCTCAGACCAAGGGCCGGGGCATCTGAGAGGCAGCCATTTAAAGCGTATTATTAAGGAACAGATTGAAACTGTGATCCTGGCTGAAATCCTGCTGTTTACAGTGTTGGAATAGCTCCGAGAACGCCGAGTCCTCCAGCGTCGTCTGCCAATTCCTGGGCTGCGCCAGAGCCATCGAAGAGTGGGACAGCCCGCCTTGCTGTGTAGACAGGAGAAGAGCTGGAAGAAGCCAGTGGATTGAGTTTTTAATGTGATGGGGATGTTTATAGGAGCTTCTCTCAGCTCAGGACGGAGTCACAGGGGAGTCAAGGACCCAGGGGTAAGCAGTGCAATTTGTAGGCTGAATCTGTGTTGAATTTGAAGTGCACACCCAAAGCTGTCTGTTACAGGGGTACTCGGCTTGAACCCAGGCGCTCATCCACTGAGCCACACCCCAGCCCTCGACTTCGTTATGAGACAGGGTCTCGCTGCGTTTCCCAGCTGGACTTGTACGTGACACCCTGCTGCTTCAACCTCAGGCTGTGTCAGAACAGGAGCAGCCCAGGTTTTCAGAGTGCAGGTGTCTCTGGGAAGAGCTATACTGACATGGGAACTGCACAGAATGTTCCAGAAGAGCAGATACCAGGGGCTGTGACTGTCGGGGGTCAGTGCAAGAGGCCTGCAGCCATGTAGAAGGCAGGTCCTACCCAGTGCAGTGCCAAGCACAGGCGCCGCAGCTCACCGGGGTCCTGCAGGGTGGGATCAGCAGCACAGTGCTCGCCTCACACACCTGTCAGTCCTGGGTTCAACCCTCAGAACTAAAAAAACAGAAACAAAAAGACCAGACCCTGCCAGGCACACACCTGTCATCCCAGCAGCTCCAGAGGCTGAGGCAGGAGGAGCGTGAGTTCAAAGCCAGCCTCAGCCACAGCGAGGCCCTAAGCAACTCAGTGAGACCCTGTCTCTAATTAAATAAAAACAGGGCTGGGGTGTGGCTCAGTGGTCCCCTGCCCCTGAGTTCAGAGTCGGCCTGGGACTGGGAGGTGCAGAGCACTCACGTAGGGTGGGTGACCCTGAGCGTGATCCCCTGAACTGAAAATAAAAGAAAAACTATGTTTTGAAAGAGACCGATAGTCCTCATAGGCCCACGGCAGTCATCCTGAGGGCCCAGCAGGATCTCCCAGTGAGGGGAAAAGCCACCGCCTGGGAAATGCCGAGGAAGGAAAGCACAGGGGCCGGCAGACCCTGACCCTGACCCTAACCCTCTGGCCCTGGGAGGAACGGGCACAGGGTTGCCCTGTGTAGCTGGCCCTGCTGAAGGCGCCACAGGTGATCTGGTGCAGCGCAGCCCGACCAAGGGACTCTGAGGGACAGCAGGGCAACTCATGAAGATGACCTGAGGAGCAGACTCCATGTGGGTCAGGGGGAGAAGAGGAGTAGATTCCCCTCCAACTGGCACATGGGGACTGAAACGTAGACCCCACTCAAAATGCAAGCTACTGTTGTAGGGACAGACGAGGCGGGGCACCAAAGACAGCAGGAAGCAGTTTTCTTTGGCTGCAGCCAGGTTCAGAGGGCACAGCTTTTGCTGGGATCAATCAATCCCCTGAACCCCGAGTTCAGGGAGTTAGAGTTTTACACCCAGCGTCTCAGGGGAGGGGCTCAGTTCATCTGCAGAAGTTCACACAAAGCAGCTTTTCCTGTCCCTGTTCTGGGCAAGTTAGCCCTCAAGGACAGCGACTGAGAAGGGGGAGCTGCTTCTCCCCTTCCCTCCCCGGCCAGCTCTTACCACGGAGCCCAGTTGTACCTTCTCTGATCTTAGAAATGTAGACACCTCTGTGAAGCCCAGCTCAAGGCCAGAGGCCTTGTTTGCACATTTCTGCAAACTACTATACTGCACACGCTTGTGAAAAACTAGTAAGGGGGTGTGCAGCACCTCGAGTGCTGGCATCTTCCCGGCCAGTGGCCAAGTAAAACAGGGCGACACGAAAATGGGAAGTTCACCTACATTGGACTCTTTTGCTGAAGTCCTAAAATCAGCCATGGTGAAGATTTCGGCCACTTCACCAGAGCCCAGCAAGGTGTTAACGAGTGCTCTAGGTTGGATCTGTCCCCAGAGGAGACGGAGTGGCTCTGGCCGGCCGGGGTGCTGCTGGAGCGGTGCCCTTGAGGGCAGTAGGACTCCTTCTTTCTCTTCCTTGCTTCCAGCCAGGAGGTGGGGAGACCCCGGCACCCTTGCCTGAAGCAGCAGGGCCAGCCCCAGGCACCAGGAGCCCAGACCTGAGCCAAAGCCAGCCTTTCCCTCCTTAAACGGAGTATCTCAGGTCTTTGTCAGAGAGGTGGGGAGCTGGCCACCAGTCGGTGCAGGGGGACGGCCTAGGGGGCCCTGGTGTCCGGGGAGGGTGGCAGAGCTCCTCCAGAGGGCTCCCATCTCCTCCCAGATCAGACCCAGACCACCCAGGGACCCCTAGCTTCCGCCACAGCCAGGCCCACGTGAGGCAGGAAGCTGGGAAGGCAGAAAAGGAGGAGAAGGGCCCACTGGGTTCCGGCCATACCTGTCATCCCAGTGACCCGGGGCAGGAGGGTCCAAGTCCCAGCGCAGCCTGGCAGCTTAGCAAGATCCTGTCTCAAAGTAAAACACCAGAAGTTCTGGGAGGCAGCTCAGTACCAGAGCACCCTGGTTCAATCCCCAGTACCCAGAAAAGTTCCCATGAGCTTCTGGAGTGTGAGAAGTGACCGTGGACCTCGCCTGGCCTCACAGAGCAGCGGGGAGCTCAGGGCCTTGAGGCAGACCACTGTTCCTGGCAGCACGGTCCACTCCTTAGCCAGGTCTTGGGCCCAGGTCCCCGGCCATCCTCCCTGCCAGCAGGAATGACTGAAGGCGCAGCACACGACAGGACCTGGTGCAGCCAGGGGACCCCACGCCCCTTCCGGCCGGCCGCAGCTGGCCTGGGCCCGTGTCTGCTCCTGACTGCACCCAGAGGCTTCTCAGTCCCAACGCTGTGTCCTCCCTGAACATGTCGCTTCCCTAAGTAAATCTGTCCCCAGATTCCTTTCCATCAGGGATGCCGAGGGCCCCGCCTGTCCTGGTGTAGCCTGGTGACATGAGGTGGCTCTGGGGAGCCACAGGCTCACTCCTCTGTCTGGTTTGCAAGTGTCCCCAGCTCTCACGTCTGTGTGGACCCCAGAGACACGGTGTGGGGTGGGCAGGGGCCTGGTCCAGGACTGTGGGCTGGGGGAGGGAGAGGAAGGTGGCCCCCAGGAGGCGGATGAGCACTTGCCCTTCAGGCCAGAGAGTGCAGCTGTCATTTCAGCTGACACAGCTCTTCCCTTAGGCAGTGCCACCTGCTCAGGGAGAAAGGGGGTGGCAGAGGCTGGGGCGGCGAGGGCAGGAACCCCACAAATTTGGCGCTAAACAGCCCTCGGGCCCGGGCTCCCTCCCACCCAGGCGTTCAACGGCTTGGACGATTCCTCTCCCTGAAGGCAGGTGAAGGGCCTGGTCCTGACTTCAGAGGTGCTCTGCCGGGAGACAGGCCTGTGTCTTCCAGTCACCTCTGACATCACCAACCTTTGAAACCTCTCAGTGTCTCGGGCTAATGTATAATTAAACAGTACCGTGGGGCGAGACCTTTGATCCTATTTAAATAGTCAAACCTCTGACATCTTCAACAAATTCCCAAAATGTGATTCTAGGTGATCTCCAGCTGACCTGGAAGTTTCCAGAGGTCCCTGGACAACGTCCGTGGACACGTCCTCTCACCTGACTTGGGTGTGGAACTCACGGTGATCTGACGTTGAGCCGCGTGGCCAGGCCGGCCTCAGCACCTTCAGAGGGAGGCCCAGGAGACAAATGGGATCTGGACAGCAGAGCCCTGCGAGGGGCAGGTGCAGAGGGTCGGGAGGGGACCCCAGACTCTCTCTGTGGCACTGGCGATGGACCCAGGGCCTCCCGCCTCCTGGGCAAGTGCTCTGCCGCTGAGCCGCATCCCCATTCTTTTCATTTTGAGACAGGGTCTCACCAGATTGTCCCAATGGGCCTTGAACTTGCCATCCTCCTGACTTGGCATCCGCCCAGCCCCGGGGCTAGAGACAGCAGCAAGGGGCCTGTGGAGGTGAACTGAGGAGGTGGCACAGACCCAGAGGGAGGCTCCTGGCTGCGGGCAACAGCAGGCCACAGGTGGGCAGTGGCCTGCAGAGCTGCTGAGTCAGCTCCTGCTCTGCTGTGGGCCCGGCAGGCACTGGGGACACCCTCCCCTTCTAGCCGCCCAGCTCTGCTCTCTATTTTTTATTTGGTTTTATTTATTTTTGGTTGACACAAGTGACTTCACCTGGATTCTGAGCACTTGGTGTAAGGATGGCCTTAGGCCTGAGCCTAACAACTGCATTTTTTAAAAAATATTTTTTATTTTGTTTATTTATTTATTTTTATGTGGTGCTGAGGATCGAGCCGAGGGTCTCACATGTGCGAAGCAAGCGCTCTGCTGCTGAGCCACAACCCCCGCCCAAATAACTGCAATTTCAAACTCCAGTTTGAACCTCGGTCTCACAGGCGCCCTAAGGGAGCCCTCCAGTGTGCTCCTCAGGCTCACCCCCCCACACCCCATAGACTCAGGGTGAAGCCTCTATAAGTGAAGCCTCGCCTGATAAGAGAGAAAGGGGGAAGATCAGGGTGGGACCACCAGACCAGATGTTTTAACCCCAGGGTCAATGATGTCACTGAGAGACCTGATGGCAGCTGAAAAGAATTAAGGGGGGGGGGTCAAACCCCCCGAATTTTGTATAAATAATGGAGCAAATGAACAGAGGTTCAGCCAGCTGACACTGATGCCCTCGTGCTGAGAGCCCTGACGGTGTCCCAACACTTTGCATTTGTTGCTGATCCTCGGCATCTTCTTCACCGCTCTCAAACCCGACAGCCACATCTTGACCCTGGTGGGAGCCGCGACTTCTCCCGACGACCCTCTCCTCAGCCAGCTGTGAGCTCCACCCCAGGAGAAGCCTGCCTGGGTCCCTGACCTGATCACCACCGTCTGAGTGAGTGGGCATCTGTGGACTTGGAGCCTAAGGCTGGAGACTTTATTCCTGGCACTTGAACTTAGCACGCCGAGGGACTGTCTGTCCTGAGCCTGTCATGATTAAGTGTGATTGCAGTGCTTACAATTAATCTAGAACTGTTCGCTGTGAATTGATCATGGCTACTGCAGTGTCCAGCATTAAGGATTGTCGTTTTCTTGATCAAGAACCTAGAGAGTGGAATTGTATTAATGATGTGAGTGAATAAAGCATTGACAAAGGCAGAAGTGCGTGGACGTCCTTTGTTTCTCCTGTCGACTGCATAAGTCGCACCTTTGCCCATCACAACACTGGGGCAGACGCACCCTCAGGGAAGAGGTGCCCGCCCAGGCCATTCCCACACAGGGGCAGTGCATTGTGGCAGAAATCAGGTGGGGTCCCTAGGATTCTGGGAACACTCTCGTGGCTGGAGGTCCTCACCGGTCACCGTCCCAGTCCTGTAGGTGTGGTGTTTCTGTCATTCCCACGGTGCCTCCCGTCGGGCCTTCCAGTCAGGACACTGCTGTCACCCACCTCCTGCCTCAGCCTCCCGAGGGGCTGGGACTGCCGGCGCTGCCACCGACCGGCTCCTGTTGCCAGCCACAGACAAGTGCTGGGCTGTCCCTGCCGCACAGGAAAGGCACCGTGCTGTGTGCTCTGAAGGCTCCGCTCCAGCCGCTGGGGGTCAGGCCGAGAGAGAGTCAGGATTTCTTTCTTTTTCTTTTTTTCCCAGAACTGGGGATTGAACCCGGGGTGTTCTACCACTAAACTACACCCCCAGCCCTTTTTATTTTTGATTTTGAGACAGGGCCTCGTTAAGCTGCCCAGGCTGGCCCTGACCCTATGATCCTCCTGCCTTGGCATCCCGAGTTGTGGGGATCACAGGCCACCCCACTACACATGGCTCAAAAGTGATCCTGAGTGTTCTATTTTCTGGACATAAAAAAGTCCTTTCTTGCAAGCCTTGAAGGATTTATTAAAGTCTAGCAGATAAATACAGGTTTGTAACAAACTTGAGACATTTATCTTTTTTTCCCTGCTTGATACATCCAATAATTGAAAATGACTATCAATTGTTCTTGTCTTCACAGCCGTAGAGTCATTTATGTGGTTTCAATAACAAACTGTCATCCCTGCTTTTGACAAAATGTCATTTTAAAATGACGTGGCCAGCACCGTGGCACCTCCTGTAGTCCCAGCCACTGGGAAGGCTGAGACAGGAGGAGGCTGAGCCCAGTGGCGAGAGACGCAGGCACATAGTAGACCCTGCGGTTGGACATGGCCACGCAGGCTGAAGGAACTAAATTTCACTGTAAGGAGCTGAACTTCCAAATCCCCCAAGCACTGGCTTGTGCCTGGCCTGAGGGGCCACAGCCTCCGGGTGAGCAGGACAGCCCGGCTCTGCCAGGCCCAGGAAGCCCCCAACAGGGGAACCTCCGCCCACCATAGGGCTGGAAGTGAGCGGGGGCGGGGGGGGGGCAGATTCTCGGCTTGGCTCCTGACCCTCCAGACACCTTCGAGTCCCCCCAGGAGTCCTAATAGAAAGTTCCAGAAAGCTTACCTGAGCCGTCGGCCCCACCCTTACTGCACTATGTGGATGGCCAGGCCCAAGAGCAGTTGTTTCGTCAACAAAAATGACCTTTCCGCTGACCTCCTACTGAGTTGCCAAGAGTAGCTTCTTCGTCCTCCACAGGGTGTGGCTCACGGTCAGCGCTTGCTTGGTGTGCACAGGGCCCTGGGCTCTTCCCCAGCCCCGCAGACATGAAGCCACCGTGCATGTGAGGCAGGAAGACAGACCCCATGGGGGGCCAGGAGGGCCTGGGTGTCACGCCAACCTGGAGGGAGACAGGGGTCTGGAGGACATCCTGGGACTCACTGCCCCTGCCAGTGCTGACCACAAGGCCTTCCTCTGACCTGGAACCTGCTCTGTCCTCACAGCCACAGCAGAGCCTCCTGGGACTCTTGCCCTTGCCCAAGCAACAGCTGACTAAATGCTTCTTCCTAACAGATATGTCAAAACCACCAGAGGACCGGGCCCCTTATTTACGTCATCGGGAGTTGGATCATGCTCCGCTGATTGGCTGGTTAGGTTGGGGCTTGAAGGGCTTGACTGGTTCATGTCGGCATCTGTGCTGGCCACCTGTGCTGGGCTATCTGAGATGCCCCTTAGAAACAGACACGGTGGGCGTCCCTCCTGGGGCCTCCCCTCTGGGGCCTCTGCTTTCTTCCTATTACTCTAATCAACCTGTTACTTGGCTGTCACTCCAGGTCCGTGGATTTCACTCCTCAAATTCTCAAAGAGCCTGATGGCCTGGGTCCATGGTTCCTCTGGACGTCCTAGAGCTGAAGAATGGGTCGGCCCTTGGCTTCCCCCATCAGCAGAAGCCAATTCAAGGTGGATTGGGTACAAGACCCGAAGCTGAAACTCCTAAAAGTCCCAGGGCAGACTTCATGGTGGGCTGGGTGGTGATTCCAAGGCCGGAGTGACAGCGCCCGAGCCAAGGACTCCTGGGCCACAGGGTAGGGGAAGCCCAGGCCTTTGAGCCTCTGCCCTTCCTGATCCCACAAACTTGCAAAGGGACCCTGACCCCAAGCTGCTAGTCCCCACCTGGCTGCTGGAGGGTGGCTCCATCCCCTGGCCTCCTCCTTCAACCCACGACACTCAAACCCAAAGAAGACGAAGTGGAGCTCTTGCAAGGTCCAGCTTGACTTCGTGTGTGGAGCAGCTCTCCTCCCAGAAGCTCCCCTGGCCCCCTGGACTTCAGGCTGCCGTCCTCCGTTAGGTCGGTGGTGGCGACTTGGTGGCGACTTAGAACAAAGCAGCCCGAGCGGGAAAAGAACATCAATCAGATGCCGGCAGAAACGCCTGTCAATCAGCCAGATCTCCTGACTAACGCCTGTCAATCAACAGGACCCCCCTAGCCAATCCTGGAGTTCAGCCAACTCCCCTGACCAACTCCAAGGGGGCGAGGGACCCTAAAAACACCTTTTCCTGTCCCAAGCCCTTCCCTTCCTGCTGTAAGCCCCATAAAAGTCCAGTCCGGTCGAGCTTCCTCGTGGTTTCTCCTCAGACCCTTCCCCTGTCCCCTCTGTGGGTTTGATCGAGTTCCGCCTGGGAGTGAGATCTCAATAAAGCCTGTTCAGGGGCCCTTTTAAATCTGCCTCCTTTGGTCGCTGCCTGCCCTGCCTGATCTGACACCGTCTTCCACCAGAGACGACCACAGGCCTCCACACCAGCTGCCCGTGCTGAGCGCTCCAGCTGCAGAGGGCTCCGGTCCTGGCTCTGCCTTGCACACGGAGGGAGCCACCTGCTGCCAAGGGTCACAGCCCCTTGGAGCCGCTGGGTGGCTTTCTGTGTGGGGGCACCCTGTAGCCTGTTCTCCTGTGCCTGAGTTGGGCCATCCCTGGCCCTTGTGACAGCTTTGCTGAGATGTAGTTCACATGCCATCTTTTGTGGACCGAGTGTCTGTGACCCCCTGGAGTCCACATGTGGAAACCCTAATCCCCTAACAATGGCATCTAGAGGTCGTGAGGCCAGGGCCCCAGGAATGGGATTAGGGCCCTCTTAAGAATATACCCAAGAGCCTGCGGCCCACCACGTGGGGACACAACCAGAGGTGGCCATCTGCAGACCAGCAAATGAGCCCTCAGCAGAACCACATCTGGCAGCACCTGCATCTCCAACTTCTCAGCATCCAGAACTGTGAAAAGGGACACCGGTGATTGAAGCCACCTGGTCTAAGGTAATTTGTTATGGCAACTCAAAGTAATCAAGACAGAAGTTTTGGTATCGGGAGTGTTTCTAGAAGAATAGAAACTTAAGGGTGGGGCTGGGGTTGTGGCTCTGGGGCAGAGCGCTTGGCTAGCAGGTGGGAGGCACTGCGTTCCATGCTCAGCACCACATGAAAATAAACAAATAAAGGCATGCTGTCCAGGTCAAGCCGGACCTTCCAAAAGATCCACTTCCTTCTCACAACTACAAAAATAAACAAATTAATTAATTAAATAAATAAAATAAAAAGAAATTTAAGCTGCATTTTCTGAATTGCTTATGAGCTTCTGCAATGGATTCTCCAGTGGTTTAGGTTTAAAGACACCAATGGCTATTTTCAGGCGTGGAGAGGGCCCAGCAGTTCAGGCAGTTCTGCAGTGGACGCCACAGCACCTCCAAGGGCACTCCCCACAGACCCGGCAAGGAGCCCTGGCTGGGCGCCGTCTGGGGAAACAGACAACTCCATCAGGTGGCGCCTGCTCCTCTGGAGGAGGCCCCACACACAGCCTCCAGCTCTGGGATTTGCACCCGCAGCTCCAGAGTAGCATGAAGGGCCTTCTTCTAGGTGTGCCCTGAGACCCCCATCCTCCTGTGGGCCAGGGCAGAGGGTGCTGGAGGAGAAACCCTGGTCCTGTGCGCTGGGATGGGGACAGGGAGACTGGGGACGTGGGACACAGGCAGCCTCTCACTTTAGGCCTCCACCAGTGGGGGGAGGCCCCCTCCCTCAGTGGCCCTGCCTTTGCCCCTGTCCGAGGCGGACTCCTGCAGCAGTTGCCCAGTGAGAAGCTGTCACTCAACTTAGGGCCGTCCCAGGACGCCCCTAAGTTGAGATCTAGTGTGGTCCCTGAGGTGGGGTGCTGCACTCCGGAACCATTTGAGTGTTGTGGGCAGCTGGGCCATGGACAGGTGAGCCATGGTGAGCTGCAGGGGACAGGCCTGCCCTAGGGGAAGGGCTCCCAGGAGCAGGGGTCTGGGTATGAATGGACACATGGAAGACAACTGGACTTCACCAGCACCATGAGACGGGAGTGGTGGGGGTGCCCGGCCCCCTTGGGAGGCTCCATGGGGTGCCCAGGGGAGGGGGAGCCCTACCAGGGCCGCGTCTGCTCAGGGGGGTGTCCCTCTGGCCTGCTGGGACTGCGAGTTGGCCTGGTGACTCACCCCCAGGCCCCCAGCAGATGTGCAGGACCCTTCCCCACAGCCCCCAGTGGGAATGTGAGGGGCAGCCCTGGCCAGCGAGAATGGGGAGCAGGGCTCCAGGGGTGACCTTTCCTTCACACACCCATGAATCCCGGGCTGCACCCCATCCTGTTCCCACATGTGGGCAGTAATAAAAAGTGCTGCCATGAACATCGGGTACAGTGTCTGTACAGATCCATGGAGGTCCTGCATACTTTTGGGGGCTTATATTTTCATAATTAAAATACGTAACAAAAGGAATGAGGGACCCTCGAGGCCCTGACGTGCCTTCCTCCAGGACTGGATGTGGCGGTTGTATAGCCTGGCGTCCCCGGGCCCTGCACCCGGGTAGCATGTGGCCCGCGCAGCTCTGGGAAACTCGTGAAGTGGCTTCCCCTCGGCGTGGGGTCCTGTGATCAGGACCGGAGGGCAGGCTGTTGAGAGGAAGGCCCCCAGGACGGGCTCCACCTCTCCCTCCCACCCTGCTGGCTGCCTGCTGGCCCTCACCCTCCCTGCACTCCCCTGCCTGGGAGGAGAGGCAGGTGGTGGGGCAGGGCCAGGCCGCTTGAGGTCTGGGGAGGGGAGCTGGCCAGGCCAGGACAGCTGCACCGGGAGGCAGGGTGAGTGGACGGGTGTCCAGGGCTGGGTGGGGGTCTGAGGCTACTGCTGCCCAGGGCGGTGCTGTGTGAAGGAGGCCGCTGTCCCTGGGGGCCCAGGCCCAGCAGAGCCTAGCCGGCACTGGGTGTGGGAAGCAGGAGGGGGCCACCCTGGACCCCAGGAGCTGTGCGGTCCACTCCTGAGGCTGTCTTTGACACCTTGTCCTTAGACTTGTGCAGACCTGCAGCTTCCAGCCTCTCTCTCACCTCTCTGATGTCTTATTTGTAATGTTCTAGAATGTTCTTTCCTCACTTTTCACAGTCTCCTTTTCTGTTGTTTGTTTCTTTTGGTACTGGGGATTGAATCCAGGGGCTCTCAACCACTGAAGCCCTTTTTTAAATATTTTATTTAGAGACAGGGTCTCACTAAGTCGCTGAGGCTGGCTTTGAACTTGCCGTCCTCCTGCCTCAGCCTCCCAAGCCTCTGGGATCACAGGTGTGTGCCACTGTGCCCCTGCTCTCACGGAGTCATTCTAGGCCCTCAGTCTTCCTGGAGCTGGAAAGGGCCCAGGCTCCACATTCACCCAGCTGTTCTAGAATCTTCTGCCCCGTGTCTGCCTCCCTTCCCAGTAAAAGCAGGAACCCCCGTGAAGGGGCAGGGAAGTGCAGTCCAGCCAGGTGCTGTGGGAGGCCAGGGCTGTCCAGAGCCCCCGCCCCCCCGCAACCACCACAGCACAGTCCGGTGCCCACAGGAGCGCTGTGCTGGCAAGGTGCGTCTTGCTCCCTCCCCACGGGGGCACGGCCTTCAGAGCCTCGGGTCCGGCCGAGGGGCTGGACACTGTGCAAACTCAGTGCCGGGCCTCTCAGAGCCTCTGTCCAGTCCTGGGCCTCTGCCTCCCACATGTGGTCAGGACTTCACTTTGACACAGTTAAAAATCACCCAGAATGGAAGCAGGCTTCGCTCTCTTTGTTGCCCCTGGTGATCAGTGTCCGGTTCTGTCTTGGGCTAAACAATGTTCCAACTTCTCTGTTGGGCCAGGTGTCCAAGTTTCTTTGCTCGTTTGACCTCCCCTTTGTGCGTACATAACTGCCACGTGCTGCTACTTTCAGGGACACTGGCTTATCAGCCCCAGGCCCATGAGCTAAGAGGAAGGTCAGGCGGGGGCTTCAGGAACATTCACAGAATGTTCCAGAGAGAAAGCCCGGGCCCAGTGGGTGTCGGAGTCAGATGGGGCGACGACTGTCCCCAGAGCAGCACTGTTGTGCACAGGGGTGTGGGGTGGCCTGCAGCTTCTCCTGGGGACCTGGTGGGTCGTGGCTGGGTGGCATTCGACCAGGGAGGTGAGGTCTGGGTCCTGGGCAGCCCCCTGATGGGCAGTGTCCCCAGTGTGCCCTCTGAGCCTGTCTCCTGCTGCACAAGGGCTTCTACTGATGAACCCTGATGGTCCAGGCCAGCGTCAGCTGCAGCGGCTGAGGACAGAGGACTGAGGGGCAGGGGCGCCCCTGGGTGCAGGTGAGCCTGGGGCCGAGTGGACAGCTGGCCGTGGCGGGCAGTGGCAGCAGGAGCCCTTCTGTTTTGTTTTTAATTTTTGAGACAGGGTCTCACTGTGTGGTCCAGCCTGGCCATGACCTTGAATCCTCCTGCCTCAGCCTCCTGGGCACTGGGATCACCAGTGCCACCCCACCTGTTGAGGGGCTTGGAGGGAGGACTCCAAGGGTGGGCTGAGGGATCCATGCTGGGTCCCCCTTCCTCTCATGTTCCTGGGATTTTCAGACAAGAGAGCAAAGACAGAGGCCAAAGCACACTCTGGAACCCGCAGGACCTGCCCCTGGCCTGTCCTGCGATCAGCACAGGGTACCCGTGGCCCTGTTGACAAGGCCAGGAACAACAGGCCTCGCTCCTGGGGAGCAGGTGTGGCTAGAGGGCAAGTGGTGGGCAGCCCATCACGAGGAAGGAGGGGCAGCTTCTCAGGCCCTGACCAGCCCGCTCTGGTGTCTCGTCCGAACTGTCCACCAGAGGGCAGCAGCCGCAGCAGCCAGGACAAGAGTGGGGCGGGAGACGCACGATGCCAGTTCAGGGCTGGTCTGTCCCAGGCCTGCGGGCTCCTGCCTCCTGAGAGAGACCCGCCCCTGGCAGGACCCTGACCTGGCTCCTGAGCTCTGGGCTCTCTGCCCTTTCACAGATTGGAGGCTGAGGCCTTCACAAGGGTGACTTCTTCAAAGTAGAGTACCCAGCAGGGCTTGTGGCCCACACCTGTAACCTAGCAACTCAGGAGGCTGAGGCAGGAGGATGGCAGGTTCCAGGCCAGCCTCAGCAACTCAGCGAGGCCCTCAGCAACTCAGCGAGGCCCTGTCTCAAAGTAAACAATAAAAAGTGATGAAGTGTGGCTCAGTGGTTAAGTACCCCTGAGTTCAATCCCTGGAACCAAAAAATCCCCCCAAACTAGAGTACCCAGGACTCACTGCTCCCACGGCAAGAGGCCCTCCACTGCTCTGCTCCTGCCCACTCTGGGCATGCAGGGGGAAGGGCAGGCCTCATGGGGCCTCATCGGGCCTCGAAGCCTGTGACCAGGGCTCTGTATCTGGAGAAGAATCTGCTGACGGAGCAGCAGGTGATCCAGGGATAATGACCCTGCTGGGGGGAGCTGTGCTGGGCAGCCGCCTCCATGATGACCCTTGACCCAGTTGACCTTGGTATCACCTGGGCCCACCCCGGCCTGGCCGTGCCCGCCATGTCCCTTACAGATGTCTTGGTGCTGAGTTGGGATGGGTTGGTTAAGCAAAGTCCACACGCTGGGAACCCCCTCAGCAACTTGGTCCCGTAACTGGGGGTGGGACCACCAGAGCCAAGAGACAGACCTGCCCTGGGGACAAGTGCCCACTCCCTCCCACCAGCCACCTGCCCTTAAAGCCAGAAGCACCCACCCAGGACAGCTGTGGGCTCACCCACGCACCAGGGTGGGACTCTTAGGAGGTCCCACACGAGTCCCTTATGTCCCAGGATGGGTGGTGCTGGGGACCACTGGGATGCAGTCAGACCCAGAAGTCATGGACTTGTCCCTGCTTGTTGGGCCACACCCAAGCCAAGGGTGAGCTGTCTGCCCCGGGGGGCAGGGGAAGTGTGCCAGAGTGCAGGGCGCGCTGCCAGGAGCCGAGAGCAGACAGCCGGGGGACACATGTGGGCCGGGCTCTCCAGGGAAACCACTCGCTGGCACGCAGAGACAGCCATCCCAAGGAACTCGTCACGTGCTCACAGAGACCTAGTAGCAAACTGGAGGCCGGGAGGCCTGCTGGCTCCGCTCCAGCTGAGCCCAGGCAGGAGACCAGGCCTCAGGGGGGCTGGAGGGAAGAGCTGGAGGCCAGGGGGCTGGAGGCCGAGGGGGCTGGAGGGCAGAGGGAACCAGCCTCTCCTGACACCTTTGTGACCCACATGAGCCACCCAGGTTGGCCATATCTGCTTCACTCGGGAGGTTTGACCTCAGGCTTGCCCAGAGCCCATGTGGCCAGCCACCTGACACACTGGGGCCCGGTAACACTGGCACATAAGATTACCCATCACAGGAGAGACAGGGATGCGTTGGGGTCTCTGGACCTGGGCTGGAGCTCTGGACGGAGTGGGGGCCACAGTGCTGAGCAGGCTTTGGTGAGCGAGGTCCTCGGTCTCCACAGGCCGAGTGTGAAATGCTGGCAGCCTTCACCTGCAGGTGCTCAGCAGGCAGCCGGATCTAGGAGGGACTTCGGGGGAGGTCTGGGGGGACTCAGGGGAAGAGGGGAGTCGCTAAAGAAGAGGTTGGGCTCAGAGCCCCCAGGCAGGCAGTGTGGATGAGACGGGAGAAGGCTGAACCCCGGCTGCAGAGTTCTGGGACCGTCTGTGGGGCTGGGGCCTGAACATGGCTTGGGCCACGGAGAGTTTTGGGGGAGAGGCAGGGCAGAGCTTCAGGGGAAAGGATCAGAGACAGCCAGCGTAATGCTGTGCTGTGCTGCAAGGAGGCTGGGGAGGCTTGCTGCAGGCCCGGTGCTGATGTGCGCAGTGTGGGGCGGGGGCATCTCTCAAGTGGCGGACAGTCCTCACGCTCCAGGCCCACGGGCACCCAGGCTGTGGAAACCCGATGTGGTGCTCATCAAGACTCAAAGCCCTGTCCATCAGACTGCGAGAAGGCCCGGGCAGGCCAGAGCCAGGAGGGTGGAGGGGCTGAGGGCAAGGACCACAGGAAATGGCTGGAGCTGCTCAAGGCATAGAAGTCCAAGGCCCAGAGGAACCCTCCAGGGTGGGTGGCTCATCACAAAAGGTCCAGGAGTGCTCAGCATCGTGGACGTTCTCTGCTGCTAAGGTCCAGTCATGAGGCACAGTGCTGGGGCACAGGGAGCCCACGGGGAAGATGGGGTGCTAGGTGGGGGCTCACCCAGCCCTCTTCCGGCCCATGCTCCCTGCATGTTCTGGTGAAGAAGTCGCCCCACCTCACAGGCTGCCTCAGCACAGCGTGCCCAGGTGAGTGAGCCGCGTGGCACGTCTGAGTCAGAGAGGCAGGCTGTGCACCTGGGGAGTCACCTGTCTGCGCTCCTCAGCAGGAGGTGCTCTCCACTAGCTCTGTGGACACTTGCGTGGGTCTTGCCCTGTCCGGCATGTTCCTTTGTCCCATCAGACTTCACTTACAAAACACGTCAAAGACAAGCCAGGTCTCAAGGTGGCGGAGCAAGCGCTTGGCTGAGCTCTGCTTTCTGGGTGTGCGGCCCTGCGGGCAGACAAGTCTCTCCACACACCAGGAGGGACTGGGGTCCCTAAGCATGTGTGGGAGACCTGGTGCTGTCTGTTGGCAGAGGCTCTCTGGGTTTGCTCTGCGGGGTGTAGCAGGGGTGAGGCCTTGCCCCACACCTCTTTCCTCCCTCTGACCCTGCTGGGAGGCCATCCCCAAGTAGGGGCTGGGGGGTTCCGGGGGGATTTTGCCTGAAAATCCTACCATGAACAGGTTTCCAGGATGGATTTGGGAACCCTAGAGTCACCACCAAGCATGGGGCCAGGTGGCTCTGGGCTGGCCCCACCCCACAGGAGCAGGCTCTGAGTCAGGGTTCTTACCCTCAGGGCCAGTGCACAGGGTGGCTGGAGTGAGCTAGTGCCCTCTCAGGCAAGAGCAGGGTGTGTGCCGTCCCATCTGTGCCCTTCGCCCTCCAGGTCCCTGGAACTCTGGGGCGAGGAGGGTCCTGCCTGGCCCCTTGTGAGACCTGGGTCTGAAGTCTTCATGGCACCCTGTCCAGGGAGCCGGCAGCTCCACCCACAGGAGTCACGCAGCCTGGCCAGGGGTGGGCCTGTGGGTTCTCATGGTGCCCCACCCCAGGCTGCTTGGGGACGGACCCAGCAGGAGCTTTGGGCCTGGCCTGGCCTCTCACCCACTGGAGCCCACCACAATTCCCCCCGCCCCCCCAACCTCAGAATGTCGGAGCCACTGGAGAGAAGCCCAGCCTCCAGCTCAGCCTGAGCCGCAGACCCTCCCTCGATTTCGAAAGTCCTGTGGTTCTGCCAGAGGACATTCCAATCCAAGTTTGCTGTTGAACCTCCTGTCTCTGGGAATGGGGGGAGACCAACCCTCCCCTGCCTCTGATAAAGGGACCGGGCTCCCACCCTTGGGCCAGGTCAGAGCTGGCCTATTCCCAGGTAGGTAAGAGGGTGTGTCCCAATTCTGCCGCGCAGGCCACTGGGGCCCCAGGGAATGAGGAGGCAGGCAGGGATCCGCAGAGGGTGAAAAATTGTGGGTCAGAATCCC
>NW_026000222.1:477875-491136 GCF_001458135.2 Marmota marmota marmota | reverse complement strand
TGAGGGCCAGGACCTCATCAGAGAGGGCCAGGGGAGATTCCGAGGGGTGTGGGGCTGTGTGAGGAAGAGGACCCTCCCGGGCATCCAGTAGGGGCTGTGTGGGATGACGTGGGACACAGAGGAGCCACCTACCAGGGAGAGGGCTGGATGCCAGATGGGGAGGGCAGCTCCTAGGACACGGAGGCCAGAGGCACTGTCCACCTAGATGCTGGGAGCCAGGCTTTGGGGGCAGGGGTGGGTGTGGGCCATGCTGCTGTGATGGAGAGTCAAGGGGCCCAGGGTCCCCAGTGCAGATGTCAGCCTGGGTTGTAGCAGGAGGAAGGCCCAGCAGCTAGCTGGAGCCACAGGGTGCTCCCGGGGGAGGGATGGAGGGAGGGGCCACCACTCCCCCTCCTTCCTGGGTGCTCCTTTGGGGGCTCCGAGGTGCTAGTGTTCACAGTAGCTGACCAGCTGGCAGGGGGCGGTTCACACCCCTGTGCCACATGTGAACACTGTGCCAAGCCCGTGTGCTCATGGCCTGCGTTGGGAGGGCACTCGTGGGTGCTCCTCCAGGCACAGTCCTTGTCTGCTGGTCCGTGTGCAGGTGCAGTGGTGGGGCAAAGAGTGTGCGTACACCTCTGTGCAAGTCCATGCTCCGTGGTGTGTCTGTGAAGGACCCTTGGGCCTCTGTGCTTCTGGGCAGTGTCACCAGGGCCCTGTGGTTGGCTGGTGACCAGGCCTGGTCCCTCTCAGCTTGGCCACTTGGAGCTTGACTGGCAGGTCAAGCTTTGGGAGTACGTCCGTGGCCCAGGTCCCAGGGGTCTGCTGCAGGTCTGCTCCGGGGGCCTCTCTGTGGCCTGCTGGGCTCCCCAACCCTTCAGTTAGTCCTGTGCTCTGCGTTCAGCTTGGATGTGGCTGGAGGCAGAGCCTGAGGCAAGGGCGGCCCAGACCCAAGGCAGGGCAGAAGGCCGGGGTTTCCGGGGCAGTCCCCACTGTGCAAATGGGCTCATCCTCCCAGGGACACGTCAAGGCTGAGCATTTATGATGGCCTCCTTCATGCTGGCCAAGGACCAGAGGAGAGGGAGGGTCCAGGGAGACCACGCAGGCAAAGGCGTCTGTTTCAGGCAAGGAAAGGCCATGGGGCACAGTGAGGGGCAGCCAGGGAGGAGCGTCCTCGAGGCAGAGTGTGGCCCCTGCCTCACACCAACCCTGTGAGGTCACTGGTCTGGGGAAATAGCCAGGATGCCGTTCTCTGTCCCAGAGTAACGCATCACCAGGTGGGTGGCCTGGCTCGGGCAGCCCTGTCTCATCACAGTGCCCAGCCGTGTCCGGGCCTCCAGTGGGCCTCTCCAGTCTGGTCGTCCCAGTTGGCCTCTCTGAACCAGGGCCTCCGTGCCACACGGGGTGCCTTCCAGGGGCGCTCTGTAGACAGCCAGGCCAGGGCAGAAGTCGTCCTGCCTGTGCCTCCAGGGGGTCCAGGCTGCCATCCCTCCTCTCCAAGGAGCCCCCCAGGCTGCACTGGCCACTAGGCAGGGCCAAGGCCTGCTGCCCGCGGCGTCGACAGAAAACGTGACCGACTGCAGCCTGGGATTCGAACCCAGGGGCGCCAGGCCCTGAAGCCTGCCTTTGAGTGCGCACGGCTCCCCCGCTGCTCTCCTAAGGGTTCTCTGCAAAGGGACCAGGCTGGCCACGCCCCAGGACTCGCTCCCAGGCCTCACCCAAGTGAACAGAGGACCTGGTGACCAACAAGACTATGCCAGCATGACACTGAGACCGATGGAAGGGACAGGATGGCACAGAAGCCAGGAGGCTGCCCCGCAGGCCAGGGACGCAGGGGCTGTGGCAGGAGGGGCCTGGCAGCCTAG
Organism: Marmota marmota marmota; assembly: GCF_001458135.2. Taxonomy (NCBI): domain Eukaryota; kingdom Metazoa; phylum Chordata; class Mammalia; order Rodentia; family Sciuridae; genus Marmota; species Marmota marmota. The sequence continues at coordinate 489,292 of NW_026000222.1, read as the reverse complement.
CCAGAGTCTGTTTGGACGTGGGGCCCATGGGCTGGCTGCCAGTGTGCCCTGCGCTCAGCCCAGCACCACCAAAGGAGAGAGAGGCCCAGGAGAGCAGGAGGCAGACGCCGCCTCAGGGACCGGAGCGCTTGTGAGGGGCGGGGGTCTCACACTCCTCTGGGACGTCTGCAGAGGGCTGGGTGGGGCTGGCCACCCACAGACACAGAGCAGCTCCACTCAGACAGGTCAGGTCAGGGGTAAGACGTGACACAGGTGGCCAAAGTGGGGGGCCAGGGACCGAGGTCAGGGGGAGCACACGTGATCCCGTGTTGGGAGAACCAGGGTGCTGCTGCTTCAGCGCTGGCCCTGCCTTCTGGCCCGAGTGGCCATCGCTGTGGCCAGCTCCCCGTGTGCACATCTACGCCTGAGCTGAGCACTGCCCATACGGGGACAGCACCACCTGATATGCTGCTGCTCCAGCCTGGACACCTGGAGAGGAACACGGCGAACTCAGGAGGGTCCAGACAGACAGGAGCAGGCCAGGGAAGGCAGAGCTCCTGAGAGGAGCTGGGAGGGAAGTGGAGGGAGCCCCAGGGCAGGGCCAGACAGCGCAGGGACAGAACAGGAGAGCCCAGGGCCAGGCCAGCACGTGGGAACCAGGGCCACAGGGGCGCCAGCCCCGCGCAGCAGAGGGCCAGGAGAATCCCAGACCGCGCCCCTGACTGCAAGGAAGCCGCGTGCAGGCCGACAGGTGAAAAGCAAAGTCGAATCAGCGGCGTCACCGAGTCCTTGCAGGATGTGGGGACGAGGGAGCTCCAGGCGGCGGGAGAGGGCAGCTGGCCGCGGCTGGCTGGGCCACCAACCGCTCCAGTGAGACAGACTTTGGAACCTCTGAGGGTGAAAGTGGTTTACAACCCTGAACTGCACATCCGGCCAGACCCCTGGTGGGGCCGAGGCCCAGTGGACAGGCAGGTGCTCAGGGTCTGCTCACCCGTGAGGCCTCTCGGGCCAAGGAAGGTGCGAGCGGAAGTTCAGGGGAATCTGCAGAGTCCAGGCTGGGAGGCAGCACCCGGGCAGGGCTGGGCACGGCCAGGAGGGCAGGCTGCGGGACCGAGTCCCGCACTGTGAGGGCGGACGACGAACGGCAGGGGTGCAAGGGGCCCAGTCAGACTCCAGGAGGGACCACCACCTGGAGGAGGCGTTGCTCCTGACTCCCACTCAGAAGTGACGGCCCCAGCCCAGAGCTGCAGGAGGGAGGCTGAGGCCAGATCTGGTCAGGTTGGGCAAGGAGGTGAGGCCATTGGTTCTGTGGCCAGTGGCAACGTGCAGAGCTGGTGGCGAGGAAAGTGCCCGGTGAGGCCACTGTCCAGAGCTGCAGAGGTGACCAGGGAACAGCAGCCCAGGGCACGTCCCACCGAGGGACCGCAGGGGTCTTGTCAGAGGTTGATAAAGGATCACAGAGGAAGGGCCATGAGGTAGAAAGGTCTCAACTCAAGCACAACTGAGCGTGAACATGGACAGGGGAGCCCAGGAAGGGACACCGAGGACAGGGAGCGGAGGACACTCCGCGCGGCCTCATCGCCCGGAAGTGCTTTTCAGCAGCAAGGGGAGATCTCCACGGGTCTGAGTTTCTAGAGTCCAGAGTGGCCGCGTCCTGGCGGGAAAGGAGTCAGGGGACAGCTGTAGATAGAAACCGCCACCAGGTCAGAGCCGTCACTCTCCCTGTCTCCCTGGGCGTTGTTACTTTCCATGTCCTTCAGAGGGTGGGGACGGGGCTCAGCTGTGGGTGGGGCCGGGCTAGTCCCTTCTGTGCTGTCCCCTGCCTTCCCTCTGGTGAGGCCTGGGCTGCAATGACAAAAGTCCACCTGCGGCGGGGGGTGGGGACATTGACCGAGGGACTGCAGGGGGTCTTGTCAGAAGCAGTGGGGACATTGCAGGTACCACCGCAGACGCAGACGTCTCCATGCGTGGCAGGGGGCAGTGGGGACAGTGTGGGTACTACTGCGGTCATCTGCACGGGTGGGCACCGTTGTGGGTAAGGGAAGTTCCCCGGGGCCCACTGTCCACGTCCTTCAGAAGGAAATTCCAGAGTGTGGGCAGGTCAAAAAGGGCCCTGGGGGCTTCAGGAACAGAGAGAAAGCCCCGGTGAAGACCCGGGCAGGAAGCCCTGCTGCCGGGCGGAGGCTCAGCCACGAGAGCCAGAGGGGACACAGCGTCGCTGGGGACACGGCCCCAGAAAGAAGAGGGAGACAGAAATCAGAACAAGACCCTCAAGAGAAAATAAGGCCGGCAAGCAGCCTCCACCCAGGGACACAGTGACACTAAAGGGAGGGAGCAGAGGATGAGGTGTGGGGTGCCGTGTGGGAAGGATGTGGGGCTGAAGGCAACTCTGCAGCCACGAGGGACCCTGGCTTGTGGGAAGGAGCACTGGCCCCAGGGGGGAGGCTAGCTGGGCAGCCTCAGGAGCAGGAGCCGTGCACACAGGGACGTGAGTGAGGGGTCCCCACACACAAGGCTGAACCACCCTCCTTGAAACAAGACGCCACCACAGGCTCTTAAAGCAAAGCCAACCAGTCGGCCAGTGGCCACGCCTGTCATCCCAGCCACCTGGGAGGCCAAGGCCGGAGGCTCACAAGTTCCAGGCCAGCCTGGGCAGCTTAGCAGGAATGTGTCCAGATACAGATCAGAGTGCCCAGGCCTGGCTCAGTGGTGGAGCCCTCTCCTAGCGCACCCTGTGCCACAAAGCTCTGAAACACAAGGACAGGAGCACAGGTTGGAAACTGCAAAAGGTATCAGACAAGATGATCTTGAGAGAGAGGCGCCTGTGGCCAAGTTGGACCTGAGGTGGCTAGGGCTCAAGCCCCGCACTCGAAGCTGCCTTGAAACATTAAACCAACCTCGTCACCAGCCACAGGACACTTTCACAGGCTGTTGTGGGGAGGATGCCCTGCCTGTCCAAGAGAGGGCAGGGAGGCCAAGCCAAGTGGACATTAGGCTCTGGAATGAGGGGTGCGCTGTTGGGTGCTGCTGCCCATGAGCGCCAGGCTCATCATCCTCTAGCCACGTGGAATCCAGTTTCCACCTGAGTGGACCTAGGTGCCTAGTCTTGCGGCGGGACTAGGTTTTTTCCACTTTTCTTTTTGGTTTGATACTGGGCACCCTACCACTGAGCTGCACCTCAACCCTTCTTATTTTTTTTTAAATATTTATTTTTTTAGTTGTAGTTGGACACAATACCTTTATTTGATTGTATGTGGTGCTGAGGATCCAACCCAGGGCCCCACGCTTGCCAGGCGAGCGCACTACCACTGAGCCACAACGCCAGCCCCTCCCCTTCTTATTTTTTTATTGTGAGGCAGGATCTTATTAAGTTGCCCAGGTTGGCCTCCAACTTGTAATCCTCCTGCCTTAGCCTCCCAAGGAGCTGAGATTACAGAGGTGTGCCACCATGTCCAGCAGGATGGGGGTCTTTTCTGTCCAGGGTCCTGGTAAGCACCCAGGATGTCCTGCCAAGGAACAGAGGGGCTGGGGGGCATAAGCACTGAAAACCCCTGGAGTCCCCAGGAGTATGGGGGCAGATGGGGGGACGAGAGGGCCACAGGAGAGGGCTGACAGCTGCCCCCGGGCCCAGCGCCCTGAGCAGCTGTTTGAAGTATGTGAACAGGAGGGAAACAAGCTCAGAGACCAAGGCACCTACCCGGTGACAGAGCGACTCGGGCAGAGCCAGGGCTGAATGTGGCCTCCCCTTTCAGAGGCAGGAGGAAGGGGAGGAGCTGGCCTGCCCTGGGGGGGGGGGGACAGGCAACCAGAGGACCTGGCCCTGGATCTGTCAGAGCCTTGACATCTGTGGCTCGGGCAGGTCTGAGGCCACCCGGGGCAGAGGAGCCAGCAGGCCACCAGGTGGGCTAGCGTCCCTTAAACAGGGCTGGCTGCAGCCTCGGTGTGCTTGTCCGAGTTCTGGTCTAGGCTCACCACTCCTCAGCCTGGACGGCAGTGCCAGCCCTCGGGTCTCCAAGCATCCATTCTACCCCCTCAAAGGGTAGGCGCTGGTTACTCATTGAACACACGAGCTGTAAAGGTGAACCCGGGGCCATAACCACCCGGAGCAAAGGCCTCTGTGCTCCTCTTGGCAGGTGGAGGGCGGCTGTCCTCAGTTGGCACAGGACAGACACCAAGGCAACCTGGAAGCAGATCCCCGGGGCCTTGCGATGTGGACCAGCTGGTGGCTCTGGCCCCTGGTGGCCGTCTGTGCTGCAGACTCATTCCGGAACGAGGCGGAGAGGATCATGCGGGACCTGCCTCTTGTCGATGGGTGAGTGACCGCCTGCCTCGGCAAGGCTCACACGCAATGGGAGCCTCGGTTTCTCCGAAGCGTGGCCTTTGCCCTTCACTGGTCTGAACTTCGTGGAGTCTCCCAGGGCCCCCAAGGGCCTCAGCAGAGGGGCCTATAGGCTGGGCAGGTGGAGGCAGTGGCCAGACGCCCAGCTCCTGGGGCTCCTGGGGCTCAGAGCTGGTGATACAGAGCCCTGCAGCCTGACTCCATCTCTGTGTGTCCAGGTAACGAGGCAGTGTCCCCTGCCTGGGCCTCAGATTCCCTGAAAGCTGCAGGTAAGGGTGGAGTCCAGCCACTCCATGGACATTTGTCTGGCTCTTCCCCCAAACACCGCCAGACCCCGATGCCTCCCTCACAGCCTCATGGAACACAGGGTGCCCCTCTGCTGCTGTGTGTCCCTCTGACCTCCCTGCTGCCCTCCAGCCTCAGCAGGCTGCTTAGAGCCTCTCTCCTGCCTCCAAGGATGAGGCCCCCTCTGGCTGTCCCTTTACCCCCACGCTGGGTCACCAGGTACACCTCTAATGAACATGCCCTCCCGACCCCGGGGCCCTGAGGCCCCTGTGCCCGGGTCCTATGCCGTCATCACCTTCCTGGGTGCTGCGGCCACGCTTCCCACTGTCCCTGCACTGCAGCTGGGCTCTGGCTGCTGGGCCCTCCCTGATCTGTGAAGGTGACTCTCCCCACATCTCAGCTTAGTTGCATCCAGGGTCTAGGTTCGGCAGGGTCACGGGGGCCTAATGGATGCTGCGCTAGCCTCTGCTCCGGAGGCACCTCTGTGGGAAGATAAGGGAAGCCCAGACGCCTCCTACCCGGCTCCAGGGAGCAGAGGCCACTCAGGAAAGGAGGGCAGGCTACCATGGGCCAGTGGTGTCCCTTCCCCACATTCCCTGCTGCCCTCTGGCCAGCTTGTCTGGGTCTCCTGCCAGTGCAGAGGACCAGGGCCCCAGGTCTCTGTTATGGAAGGAAGTGACCCAGGCCCCCCTGGGCACGCCAGGCGGGGGAGGGCTGCAGAGGACTCCACTGTAGGGAACGGGAGCCAGGGAACGTTTCTCCCTTCTAGGGGGCAGAGGGCAGCTGGGCAGAAAGAGGGGCTGAGTTCAGAAGGGGGCTGTCCAGAGCCCACATGAGGATAAGGTGGCCTAGAGAGGGACAGAATGCCAGGGAGCTGGGCTTGGGGGTCTGGGGTGGTCCAAAGAGGGAGGGAGCCAGGACCAGTCTAAGTAGAATCAGACCACTAGTCCTGACCAGTCCACATTAGCTGCACTGACCACTGGGAGACCCCGACAAGTGGTCCCAACAGCAGAGAAGTCCAGGGGGGTCCTGCCATGGCACCCCTGTGCAGGACTCAGTGAGGCCGCCATTCCCACAGCTGCCTCAGGGGCAAGCAAACCGCCGTCTGCCAAGGAGAGTTTCTGGGATCTGTCACAGGACAGAACTCAGCCACATGGCCACACCCAGCGTCTCTGCTCCAGTGGGCCATGTGCCTGCCAGTATTGTGGGGCATTGTTCCCAGGAAAAACAGGAAGCCAGCAAGGGCCCCAGCATCTCTCCCAGAAGCTCTCTTCCCCTGGCTGGGCCGTCTTTCTGGTGGGACCCCACCCAGGACCCCTGAATAAGGAGAGTATATCAACTGCCTGGAACTGCAATTTGAGCAGCCATAGGCAGAAGGGCCGGGCACTGCCCTCCCCTGCGGGGGTCCCCTCCTGCAGAGTGGGCAGAGCCTGAGGCCATGGGGGAGTGAGGGCGGGCAGCCTCCGCTGCCCTCGGCCCCGCCCCGCCCAGGGTGGGGACAGACTTCCTCAGCAGGCTGTGCTGCCCTTTCCTGCTGGGAGAGCCCACTTCCCCTCCAGACAGATGTGTCCTGGTCGCCCCAGGAGGAGCTCGACCTCAGTCCCATCTGCCCAGTCCCTCCCACGTTCATAGAAGTCCTTGATTTTGAAAAAATCACACCAGTGTGGCAGGTGCCCTCTAGGGGCCCAGTGGGGTGCCCAGACCTTTCCTGGGGAGGGACTTTCATATGCGTGCCCAGGGCGGCTCATTCCCAGGAGTGCACTTGGGTGGGCAGCATGGAGGGGCACCACATTCTGAGACCCTGTGGTGACAGTCGTGCCTGAGGTGTGGCTGTGGCTGACCACAGCCTTGAGGAGGACAGCGGGGACAGTGATCCCCGAGATCATGTGGCCTGTGAGACGGTAAGCATCTTGGTGTGTGTAGTGGTGCTCCGTGGTGTCCACACACGGACTGCTCTCCTCAGAGTGTCCACACGCCTACATTAATGGTCACCCACTTGCCCCAGGCTTCACTCTGAAGATGACACCAAAACATTCCCATGTGGCTGCCCAGCAAGCTGAGGCACAGAGGGGGAGGGAGCTGGAAGTTGACAGGGGCCAGTCCTGGGGAAGGGGAGGTGGAGCCTGGAGCCCTGGCCACAAGTCGCAGGTCCCAGACCATAACAGCAAGGTCTGGGGCTCCAGAGTGTCTCCTTAGCTGTCTTGTGCCGATAAACTGGACACGTGCAAGTCCCAGCTCAAGGGATTCCAGGCTACTCCCAGCCTCTGCTGGGGCCCAGGGTCTAGGACTCAGCCCTGGGGCTGCTGGGCAACCAGAGGAGGGCCCTGGCAGAGCTGCCTCAGCTGCCCCTCCTGACACACCCTCTCCCAAGGCCCTAGCCCCACAGCTCCCGGGAGAATCTTGGGGGACCTCAGTCCTGGGGAGGCACAGGAGGATCTGTGGAAATGGGCACAGGACTCTTCCCTAGGGATAGAGTCAGCAGAGGGGCCCTGTACCCCCCAAATCCTGCACCTGATGCTCTGCTCCCTGGAAGAAGGGGGCCAGTTGCACCCCACACCCCAACTTCCTCCTGAAAGGGTGGTTTAATCTTCAGACTGAAAATGGTCAGCCTTATCCAGGTGGCCCCACAGGCACCCACCCCCAGAGACTGGGAGGCAGAGGGTCGCCTGTTCTCTCCTCCTGGAGGTGGGGACTGCCCAGCCACTCCCTGGCCGAGGGGTGGGCCCAGCTGGATGCTCACCTGAGTGCAGGTGTGTTAGCCCTCCATGGCCTGGCTCTAGCCCTGAGTCTGGGAAGCAGGAAGGAGAGAGTGGACAGCTGTGGCCCAGGAATCAGAAGCCCCACCTTCAAGTGGCCACTCTGACTACTGGACCCCTTCCTGGCTCCCCAGGCACAATGACCTGCCCTGGCAGCTGCTGAATCTGTTCAACAACCAGCTGCTGGACAAGAGGGCCAACCTGACCACACTGGCTGACACCCACACCAACATCCCCAAGCTGAAGGCTGGCTTTGTGGGGGGCCAGGTACGCACCCCCACTGGCAGCCCCATCCCCTGGGGGCCTGGCTGAGGCCTGGCCTTGCCGGTGGTGGGGTGGCCTCCGGGTCCAGTGGGCCCCGGGCTCGTGCAGCTTCCAGGAGGGATGGGGGACCAGATGCCCGAGGCCCGGTGCCACCAGCTCCTGCCCCCTGTCCCTCCAGTTCTGGTCTGCGTATCTACCTTGTGAGACTCAGAACAAGGACGTGGTGAAGAGGACGCTGGAGCAGATGGACGTCATTAACCGCATGTGCCAGATGTACCCCGAAGACTTCATGTGTGTCACCAGTAGTGAAGGTGGGCCCTGGCTGGCCTGAGCCTCCAGCTAGGCTTGGTGGTGGAGGGGCAGGGGCAGGTGTAGGAGGTGTGGTGCCGCTCGGGTGCAAGCGCAGTGCCCCTCCACCCTGGCTCTCCTCAGGCATCCGGCAGGCCTTCAGGGAGGGGAAGGTGGCCAGCCTGATCGGTGTGGAGGGCGGCCACTCCATCGACAGCAGCCTGGGTGTCCTGCGGGCACTCTACCACCTGGGGATGCGATACATGACCCTCACTCACAACTGCAACACACCCTGGTAAGGGTCCCCACTGTGGCCACTGAGGTCAGGAGGTAGGACCAACCCCCCTCCACCACCAACGGTCTCCTTCACCTCCTGGGAGTCCCAGGCCGAGCCTTGTCTGCCAGGCAGGTGTGGCAGGCCCGGACCCCTACCTAAGACACCTGCTCTTTCTCCAGGGCTGACAACTGGCTGGTGGATGACGGAGTTGACAAGGCTCAGAGCCAAGGGCTGTCAGACTTTGGGCAGGTGAGGGGGTGGGGGAAGTGCCACAGTTCCCTGGGAGAAGGCAGAGGTCCAGGGAGAATAGCCAGGACAGGTGCCTAACCCTCAGGACCTTGGTTTCCTTGTCCAGAAAATGCAGCTAGCTTACCCAGGGCTGGGCTCATGGAGCCCCCTGGCCTTCAGAGTGCTGATCCTGAGGCCCCCAACTTCCAGCCGCTGAGGGTCAAGTGACACCAGACTCAACTCCCAGGCCTTGGCCTTGGGTGCAGGGAATGGCCCCACCCTGGGCTTGGCTTTGGGTGCTGGGAGTGGCCCCGCCCTGTTCTTGGCCTTGGGTGCTGGAAATGGCCCAGCCCTGTCTCCCACAGCAAGTCGTGAAGGAGATGAACCGCCTGGGCATCATGATTGACCTGGCTCATGTGTCAGTGGCCACCATGAAGGCTGCTCTGAAGCTGTCCAAGGCACCAGTCATCTTCAGCCACTCCTCGGCCTACAGCCTGTGTAGGCATGCCCGGAACGTGCCAGACGATGTGCTCCAGATGGTGGTGAGGGGCTGGGGTGTGGTGGGAGTCCCAGCCTGTCGCCCAGCGGGTCCTCCCCAACTCAGCCTCCCCTCTCCCCGGGGCAGAAGGAGACGGGCAGCCTGGTGATGGTGAACTTCTACAACTACTTTGTCTCCTGCTCTGAGGGTGCCAACCTGTCCCAGGTGGCTGGTAGGTGGGGGTGTGAACCTCCCTGGGGGAGGCTCAGGGCAGGGCCTGGCTCAGGGCCCAACACTTGCCCTTCCCACCAACAGACCACCTGGATCACGTGAAGAAAGTGGCAGGAGCCGGAGCCGTGGGCTTTGGCGGGGACTATGACGGTGTTACCAGGTAAGGGCTGTGACCTCGTCCCATCGGGGGCTCAGGAGGGAAAGCATGTCCTGGGTGCAGCAGAATCCAGTTCTCTTGGCCTGGACACAGGCTCCCGGTGGGGCTGGAGGACGTTTCTAAGTACCCAGACCTGATTGCGGAGCTGCTCAGGAGGCAGTGGACAGAGGAAGAGGTCAGGGGTGCACTGGCTAACAACCTGCTGAGAGTCTTTGAGGAAGTGGAGAAGGTGAGGACCGGGTGGCTACCTATGTCCTTCCCGCCCCCTCCTGTCTGCCCCTGCCAGGCAGGCTGCCCAGCCCATCTGTCCCCAGGTGAGCAACCACAGCGAAACTCCAGAGGAGACACCCATCCCACTGGACCAGCTGGGCGGCTCCTGTAGGACTCAGTATGGCTACTCAGAAGCCCCCGGCCTCCATCAGCAGCCAGGGGCCCTGCTGGCATTCCTGGTACCTCTGCTCTTCAGCCTGCAGCCCCTGTGACTCTTCTGGGATCAAGGAAGACAGGCTGGTCTAAGAGCACAAGGCCCAACCTCTCCTGTGCAAGCAGCTGGGATTGCTGGGGGGAGGGGGACAGCCCAGGACAGCCCACAGGAGACGCAATAAAAGCAACAGCCCCTTGAGAACCAAGGTGTGTGTTGTCAGACCCTAGGCCCTGGAGGGGCTGCTCCTGAGCACATGGAGCACAGATCTATGAGAACAGAACCTGAGTCCTGGTGGGTACGGGCCAGAGGGAGCCCAGAAACTCTGAAAAAGGGCTATGCAGACATTGTTTACGGTCTTTTAAAAATACAGTCCAGCTGGGCACAGTGATACACGCTGTCATCTCAACGACTTGGGAGGCTGAGGCAGGAGGATCACAAGTTCTGGGCCAGCCTCAGCAACTTAGCAAGACCCTGTCTCAAAACAAAAGCTGAAAAAGGCTGGGGATGTAGCTAAGTGATTGAGCACCCGGAGTTCAACCTCCAGTACCAAACAAGCAAACAAAAGACCATCATGGTCCAGGAGGCTCCATGACTACCTCCCCACATGGCCTCTGTGTACACATCTAGTCTGACACTCATGCACACGCATATGCTTGTACACAGACATACCTGCCACCCACCGTCAGCAGGTGTGGTTCTGCAGAGCTGAGAGGAGGCCCAGGAACTTGCCTTTGTAAATAATTCCCTTGGCTCAGCCTCTTTGGATAGGTGGGACCATGAGGTCTGAGCAGAGGGGCTCCAGGGCCCTGCAAGGTCATCATGCATTTTGAACAGCAGACCTGCAAGGACAGAGGAGGTCTCAGCTGACCTGCCCAGCACTGACCTCTTTATCAGGCAGACAGGCTCAGAGCCTTCCCATGAGGCCACTGGGGTGTGCCAAGGTGATAAATCTCAGGAGGAAGGAACAGCACAGGGCAAGACCCAGGCATAGCACCGCTGCACCTTCTGGCCAGAGCTGCAGGCCGCTCCCCCTGGACCCATTGGCAGACCTCTGCCCAGCACCTCAGGCCCCACCCAGCCCACAGGGTGCCCGGTCCTTTCCATCTGACTTCCCTGGGAGAAGACCAGGTAGAGGGTGACCAAAGCCCTTGGGGGCTGAGTGCAGGGTCATCTGATCGGGTCTGGAGTCCTCCACATGCCACATGCCACATGCCACAGTGGGGGCAAGCAGGCCCGTGCCTAGGGATGGAGCCACTGGCACAGAACGCAGCTCAGTCGCCTCTTTGCCTGTACGGCACATCCAGCGGAGCAGTGGTCTACCAGGGATCCAGGCATTCTGAAGGGGCATTTGCTGATTACTTAGGGTCAACGTAATGTGAAAGGGGAAAACAGTCCAGCAGGGTTTCTGTCCAGAGTTCTGCAGAGGCATGACCCTCACTTGGCTAGCTGGGGAGTGCTTTCTCACAAGCAAGGCAGCACACTGCCACCCTGACGACTCAGGCTGAGGCACGAGGATCCAGGCTTCGGGCCAGTCACAGCAACTCAGCGGGATCCCCCTCAAGATAAAACTAAAGGGCTGGGGTTGTGGCTCAGCGGTAGAGTGGTTGTCTCTCACACGTGTGAGGCCCTGCGTTTGATCCTCAGCACCACATAAAAATAAAAAGTGAAAAAGATATTGTGTCCATCTACAACTAGAAAAATATTAAAAAAA
>NW_026000222.1:471511-475291 GCF_001458135.2 Marmota marmota marmota | reverse complement strand
TAGGGCGCCCCCTTGCAGCCAACCCCTGCTTTTGGAGGTTCATCTCTAGCCAGCACAAGCCACGGCCGCCTGGCTGCACCGAGCTCGCCCCAGCACACTGCCTCTGTGCTCTTTCAATAGAGCACTTCCTTTCTTGTTATCATCTGACTCACCTTCAAGTTCTTTTTTGTGACGTGGTCAAGAACCTGAAAAGATCTGCGTGGAGACCTCCTTAAACCCCTGCCTCTTCTGTAACGTGCAGGCCTTTCCAGAGCACCCACCAGGGGTGGGGAAGTCCTGGGAACAGGCTGCAGAGGTGGCTTGGGTGCAGGCGGGTTTCTTGGCTGTGCCCTAGCAGGGTGGCACCTGCCAGCTCTCTCCTTGAAGGACCTGCATCTGGCTGTCCCAAGCTCCTGCCAGGACAAGACGGAGGCCACAGGAGAGGTGGCTGGAAGCAATGGGGCTTCTGGGGCAGGGGCAGGTCCCCTCTCCTCTGCAGGCACAGTGCAGGGTGGGACGGCTCCCACAATGGAATGCAGATGAAGGGATTTACCAGAAAGATGACCGCCACCCTGAGAGGGCATGGGGAATGAGGCTGGTGTTCACCCAGAGGGGAACGCCCTCTGCTGGCAAGGGGTGTGGTTCCACTCCCCACTGAGAGGTGAACGTGAGGGCCAGGCTCACACTGCAAGATGACACAAACAGGAACTGGACGGGCATGTAGAGGGGCCTGTGTCTGCTCTAGCAGCAAGGTGCCTCCCGGCAGCATGCTGAAGGCTTCAGGTAGTGATGGGAACTGGGCTTCTCAGACCAAAGCAAAGCTCAAAGCGGATTACAGGCATCAATTTATTTACTTACAACAGCATTTTAGGAAAAAGGCAAACACCCACCCTCCTCTGGTGAACCAGCCCCAGCACCCCTGCAGGCCAGTGCTACCCAGACCTCTGCACCTCAGTGCACCTGCAGTGGGGCTCTGGGAGCTCCCTGAGGCTGTTCCCCAGGAGACATCAGCTCTTCTCTCAACACCCAGCATGCAGGTCAATTTCCAGAGTCCCAGTGGGACCACAACCAGACAGTGCCTTGACCCACCCCATTCGGAACAACCAATGCTACCCCTTCCCCCAGCACCACCCACTGTACGGATACCAGGGCTCCACGTCCAGAACAGAACCCAGGGCAGTGTGCTCTGGTCAGAGTTGCCACATCGCTGAACTTGAACATGGGTCTTTTGGGTGGGCAACACTGGTCCCCCACACCCATGCTGAGAAAACTAGGACCCGGCTTTCTACTTTGGCAAAAAAACCAAAAAAACCAACAAAAAAAAAACCCCCAAACCCTAAGAACTTTGATGGCATTAAGTAAACTTTAGGAAACAGAAAAAAGAAGACAGCAGCTGGTGCCCAGCCCTCGAGGCCTCCCCGCACGTCTCACGTGGCTCCTGCAGCAGTCCTCTAAGAGCCTGCAGTGGCCCTGAAGACAAGTGTCCCAGCTCCCTTCCACAGCCACTCTGGCATCCAAGCTGAGGAGGCAAGTGGGGCAGTGGCCAGGGGAGTGCCCGCTAGTTTACAGTGAAAGACAAAACTGTGGCACCCACTGTGGAGTGGGAGGCACTGGCAAAGGCCCTAGGAAAGAGGTCATGTGGCTGGAGGAGCCTGGAGTTCTGGTGGGCGCTGTGGGAGACAGAGCTCAGGCCCAGTGGCCCAAGGCACCTCCAGAGGCAGCTGCCCAGCAAGGAGGAGAACCCCAGGTAGGCACACCTGGACCTGGACCTGGACGACTGTTCTGTCCGGGGGACTGGGCACCTCTAAGAACCGAGGGACGCGAGGGCAGGAGGCCCCAGCAGGGCTCAGCCAGCTGGTAGTATGGTCAAGACCTCAGCCCTGAACCACAGAAGGTGGTCATCATCTGTAACTGCCCAGCAGAGTGTCAGCGGTGCTGGACACAGGTCCACAGGCACCTTCTTGTGGCAGGCTGTCTGCCAAAGGGGAGGCCTCCAGGAGCTGCCTGGCACAGGGGTGGCCCCAATCCCCACTGGCTGACAGTAGGCAGCAGGGATGCAGCCCCTGGAGCGTGAGGGCCCCACAGCACTGGGCTCAAGTCCACACACATGCTTTGGCCAGTCCCATCAACTCTGCACAGTGAAGGACCGAGGCAGCATGCCAGGCTCCAGGGTCCGCCCAGAGTCACAAAGCTACCCACACCAGTGTGCACACACTCAACACCAGGATGCAGACCCACTGTCCAACCTAAGAGGAACCGGATCAGTTCTGAGTCCACCCTGGCCCGGCAGGCAACAGGAGCTGAGAGGCCATGGCTGCCGGCTGCAGCTCTGCAGGATCAGAAGGTGGGAGATAGTGGGGAGGAAGGACAGGAGCCTCCAGCACATCACAGAGCAGGGGCGCCAGTGCGCGTAGGGGCGCAGTTAATTCCTCAAGGCAGCCAACCTGGGAAACCAACAGAGGGTCATGTGAGACAAGAAAGGCAAGGGCCAGTGGAGCACTGTGTGCACATGCCAGATGCCCCGCCCCGAGCTCATGCCCTGTCCTCAGTCTCAGCTTCCTAAGGTCACCCTGAGACAACAGGAGTAGAACATCAGAAAACAGCCGAGTCCTGGGGACTGGACCCAAGGGTGCTCTACCGCTGAACTACATCTCCAGCCCTCTTGACTTTGAGAGACAGGGTCTCAAAGAGGCTGGTCTCAGATTTGTGATTCTCCTGTCTGAGCCTCCCAAGTAGCTTTGATCACAGGTGTGTACAACTGCATTCAGCCAAGATTCCGCTTCTGAAGTGAGCTGTGTACACACAGACCTGTGATGCCACATCGGACACCAACTGCCTTCTATGCAGGGCTGGCCACAGGCAGATGAAGAGGAGACACGTTTGAGAGCCCAGATAGGAGTGTTCCTGGAGCTGAAGATCCACCACCCGCACTAACATTCTGACTGCAGGGAGGAGGACAGACCCTTCTGTGCCCAGCCTCAGCCCAAACTGCCTTTAGTGTCTCCAACTTGTATCTGCCTTCACAGCACAGAGCACAGGCTGACGGCTGCTCCAGGGCACCACCCTACCTCCGGGACAGCTGGTCCTCCTGGCTGCGAACAGAGCTCTCCCCCACCGCGGAGGCACCCTCGGGCAGCTGGCTGAGCTGGTCCAGCACCTCTAGGCCGTTCTCCTCAGCAATCTGCACAATGAGGCTGTCCACCTGCTCCTGAGGTGTGGTGAGTGTGGTGGCTGAGCTCATGGAGTCCTCCATCACCTGGGGGCGGAGCACATTCTGGTCAGTCGGGGAAAGGGCTACAGCAGCCTTCCACAGCCCCACAGGGCCCCACCTCATTTTCCATTCTCCACCCACACGCGTCTTCTCATGCCAATATTTTGAGGACGCTCTCTCTGCTCCCTCACCCCTTCCTGCCACTCCTTCATTTTGTTCCCCTACTGTGCACACGAGTGCTGAGGCACTCTCTACAACTCTGTGTGCTCGTCGATCACCCACCTGGTCCTCCCTACATTCCCTCTCGGGGTCCTGGCAAGGACCACCTCAAAGGACTCTCACCAGACACAGTGGCCTGTAATCCCAGTGACTCGGGAAGCCGAGACAGGAGGATCATGAGTTCAAAGCCAGCCTCAGCCATAGTGAGGCGCTAAGCAACTCACTTTTATTTAGAGACCTTGTCTCTAAATAGAATGCAGAATAGGGCTGCGATGTGGCTCAGGAGTCGAGTGCCCCCCCCCCGAGCTCAATCCCCAGATACCAAAAAAAAAAAAAAGGGGTAAAAAAATGACTCAGCGCAAACGAACGGG
>NW_026000222.1:463753-470746 GCF_001458135.2 Marmota marmota marmota | reverse complement strand
ACCAAAAAAAAAAAAAAAAAAAAAAAAAAAAAGACTCAGCGACACGGGACTGAGCACCCTCCAGCCCTCCCACAGCACTACATACCGATGTGTGCACATCCAGATTCTGCACCTGCTGCTCAAACCTGTCCATCACGGCAGAGACCTTCTGCAGGTCCATGGTGCTCAGGGCCTTATCCAGTGCTTTGGTTACCTGTGCCATGTTCTTCGTCACCTGGGACAAGAGAGGGTTGGGGAAGGGAATAGGACTAAGGTGAGCAAGGGTTTTCCACCAAGAACATGTCCTCTGAGCTCCGATGGGAGCCCAGGTCCTTAGCAAATGCTGTTAACTGAACGCACAAGCACATGGCCACTTACGGGACAAGGAGGACATGGTGGAGCTGCAAGCCTACACCTCTTCCAGAGGGGCTAGTGAGAGTCCCAAGATCAGCTGGGATGAGTCTGGCCACAAGGCTCTGCGTCTAGTGCTGTCGGAGGACCCCAGCCCACTTTCCTGTGTCCAGCCAGCACTCCCCATGCCTCAGCCCTTCTGACCCAGCTTCCCTACACTCTGGGCTGCCCCACACCAGCCACCAGATCCTGTTCCTGCTTCAGTCAGCACAAGCAGCGCCAGGACCCTAGCACTCACCCCTTTCATGGTCACTGCCATCTGCACCTTGGAGGTTACTGCATCCACACGGGATGCCATGCGGAGCCAGTTCACACCTTCATTCTTCTTGCGGATGGCATTCTCAGCATAGACTCGGGCACACTCCACATTTTTCTGCTGAAGGGCCTGATTCAAGGGGAAAAGTTTATAGGGGAAACTGGTAGTTTGTCTGCACACTGGCTAGGAGGAGCCTGGTGATACCCTCTCCAGGGGGTCGTTTGCTAACATGGAGTGGGGAGGCCCTTCAGTCCCAGGTACACTCATCAACAGTGTTTGTGAGGGCCGGGGTGTGGCTCAGTGGTGGAGCCCTTGCCTTGAATGCAAAGGCCCTGGGTCCCATCCTTAGTGCATTCCCCCGCCCCACCCCCGCATCTGTGAGCTTTGTAGAACTGTGATGTCTTAAGCCTCAAGCCCACTTAGGAGCATGGGTTGAGCCCAAGGGTAGATGATGCAGTAGGCCCTCCAGAGTGGTTGGCCTGCTGCAGCTCACCCCAGCCACTGCTGCACAGAAGCAGAGGAGAGAGGCAGAGGCACTGAGTCCAAAGTAGATGCCACTGCTGCAGGAATGGCACAGGTCACTGTCACATAGACTGTGGCCAGCTGCCCGGGAAGCCAAAATCAACATCCCTGAGGCCACTTCACCAAGGAGGCAAGGTTTTCTCGTTGTTTTGGTGCTGGGAATTGAGCCCAAGGGTGCTCTACTGCTGAGCTCCATTCCTGCCTTTTACTTTCATTGTGAGATGTGATCTCACTAAGTTGACCAGGCTGGCCTCGAATTTGCAATCCTCTTACCTCAGCTTGCCACAGAGCTGGGATTATGGGTGTGCACCAGTGCGCCTGGCTTTTTTTGAATTTTTTTTTTTTTAAACAGTGCTGGGGATTGAACCAATGGCTTCCTGCATGCTAGGCAAGTGCTCTACCACTGAGCTATATCCCCAGACAAGGAAGTAATGTAAGTAAAGTTTCAATGGAAGTTCCACCAAAAGCAAGGGTCTCCAACATTCCTTTTGCCCTGCCTTCTCAGGGTTCTCCCAGGAGAGGCCCCCAGAGAGTCTCCAGCCCTATCACACCCCATGGAGGCCCACTGTACCCTTGCCCAAACCCTGATGCCCTGGACACCAGCTCTGCAGAAAAGAATGATGAGATCATAGCAGGGACAGGTAGAGCCCACTTCCTGTATTATTTAGTGCAAAGCAACTTCAGAATATCAGAGGAATAACAGGATGGACATTTAAAGAGAACCAGCAGAGGCTATGCACTCATCTTCCCATGTGCACACCCCACGGATCAGGAAGGTGGAGTCAGGAACTGCCCCTTCTCCCAAGACTGCTGGTCTCAGATCGGAAGTGAATATGGCAGGGATCAGAAGCCACAGTGCGGTTCTAGAAGACAGCATCAGAACGGAACAGAAAAGCATGGAGAAGGCAGAATCAGAAGCTGGACACGTCGCACACCTTCTTCACTTTGGCCTGCTCCGCCTTGGAGTCCTTCTCTGCCTTCTTGGCTAGCTTCTCCAGCTGCTTCGCTGTGAACTGAGGAAAACCAAGACATTCTGAGCTGAACGCCTGAGGTCCACCCTCTAAGTCCCGCTCCCCAGTCCCTCCACCTCTGCCACCCTGGACTGGCCACAAGCTGAGAAGGCAGAAAGCCCACCATCATGGGGTTGAGACTGCAATAGCTTGAGGAAGGAGATGCCTCTAATAGGTTTTCTAAAACATTTGTCTTCTCCCCAAACATCCTAATCCAAGCCCTTCCCCAGAATGGAAGGCTGACCCCAATTCCTGCTTATGTAAGGCTTCCAACTTGTTCCAGGACACCCCCAAATAGTAACACATAATTCTAGATAAAAATACTAAAGATGCCACGTGCAGTGGCGCCTGCCTGTAATCCCCATGGCTCAGGAGGCTGAGGCAGGAGGTTCTGAAGTTCAAGGATAGCCTCAGCAATTAAGGCCCTAAGCCACTTAGCGTGACCCTGTCTCAATACAAAAAATAAAAAGGGCTGGGGATGTAGCTCAATGGCAAAGTACCCCTGGTACCAACCCAACTAACCCTGATACCAACCCTGGTACCAACCCAACCAACCAATAAAACCCTCAAAACCCATGGGCTGGGGATGTAGCTCAGTTGGTAAGTGCTTGCCTCACATGCACAAAGCCCTGGGTTCAATCACCAGCACCACAGAACAACAACAAAACCTCTCAAAACCTGAAAATATAATTTCCACAGAATACTTGTGCAGACAGATCCCAGAAACCTGATTGTCCTGCTACCACCACTACCAGGATGCGTGACCCCAGGACCTCTGCAGCTGCCTGGTGCCAAAACCAGTCCTAGCCACTGCCACCACTGCTAGGGGCCTGGCTTACTGGTCTTCCATGCAACTGATCCCCTGAGGGCCTGTGCCCACAGCAGCAGTACTTCACAAAGACTTGGTGTGAGGTGAGGCCACTTGAGAGCTACATGTGGTAGTCTGTGGACTCCATTCCTGCCCAACCTCAGTCCAGTGAGAAACAAGATACCGTTAACCTTGATGATGAAGTGTGGGTCCTTTAAAAGAAAAGTGAGGAACGAGCCTGGGGTTATCAGAAAGCTGAAAACACCACCCCAACACGAGGGGCACCATCCTCAGTTCTCTGATAGTGACTTTCAAGCATTTCAGTCCACAGCTTAATTGCTTAGCAGGGCCATCAAGGCATAACCACAACACCAAGCTTGTTTCTTGAGAGATAATACACTCAGTCTTTCATGGATGAGCTAGAGTGATCTACTGCCAGAAAAGAGGAATCAATTAATATTGCACAGAGCCAGCTCAACAACTTGTCTCTGGTCAGCAGTCTGAGCAGTTGTCCCAACTCTGTTACTAGGATTCTGAGTGTGACTTGTACCATCTGTCCCCATTTGCTCATCGCCAGGACAGGGCTGGGGCAAATGGTCATTTAATACATACCTTCAACTGGAACAGGGTATCTGCAAAGAAAGAGAACATGGTTTGAGGATTGCATGTTCATGAAACATGACAAGCAGCAAGTCCAACAAACAGATGGGCTCACTGAGACCCCTGCAGACACTAGGAGCTTGCACAGAACCGAGACCTGACAGCACTGGCTAGGGCCTGAGCAGAAGATACACTGGTGGCCAGCTCCAGCCCCTTCCTAGCTGCAGGGCTGTAATCAACACAGACACTCCCTTAGCCAGTGTCCTTTTTGAGAATGTGGGGTGGGTATGAGGACAGATCATGTAACGCAGGCAGCTCCTGGCCGTGGCGAAAACTTGAGATGGTGGTTTACAATTAATGCAACTTCACAAAAGACCCTTGGGATTCTTTCCCAACCTAATAATGTTCAGTACTTAACAGTCCATTTTGTATGTACTCAATCATCCCAAAGGTAAATGGATCAAAATAGCCAAGTGATAACTGACTCCATGGCAGCTGCCATTTCTAAGCCATTGCTTCAGGTTACCTTGTTACCAGGTTACCTTGCCCGCCCACCCTGCAGACGGAGTGTCTTGAACAAATCCACTGTTGTCCTAATTCACTGCCTGTTCACTACAACTCAAGGGCCAGGCAGATTCTGATTGATATAAATTTATTAAATTTCTAAATCTGGAGAGTTCAACCCCAGCACAGAAAGAGGGTTCTAGAGGGTTTACCTTAACTCAGAAGGAGAAACCTGAGTACTGGTTCCAAAAGGGTTTGCCCCACCAGCCCAGAATGTGTGTCCCAAAGGATCCATCCTCTCCTGGCCCAGCATGAAAGTCCTGAGTGCTGGCTTCTGAAGGGTTCATCACCCCCCAGCCTTGAATGAGGATCCCAAGAACTGGCTCCTGAAAGGTCACCCCCCTCAGCCCTGAATAAGGGTACATTCCACAGATGCAATCAAGGATCCCCTTTGAGTTCTGGGCACCTAGCAATCTATCTTTTCTCAGTACAGGGTCTGGTCAAATGTGTGTGTGTGTGTGTGTGTGCGTGTGTGTATATATATATTTTAGTACTGGGATTGAACCCAGGGGTGCTTAACCATTCAGCCACATTTCCAGTCCCATTTTAAATTTTTTTTTTTTTTTTAATATTTATTTCTTAGTTGTCGGCGGACACACATCTCTGTCTGTATGTGGTGCTGAGGATCGAACCCGGGCCGCACGCATGCCAGGCGAGCGCGCCACCGCTTGAGCCACATCCCCAGCCCCCCATTTTAAATTTTATTGAGACGGGGTCTCACTGAGTTGCTAAATGCCTCACTAATCTGTTGATCTGGCTTTGAATTCTTGACCCTCCTGCCTCAGCCTCCTGAGTAGCTGGGATTACAGGCATGTGCCACTGCGCCTGGCCAGGGCCTGGATAAGGCCAAAGCTGGCTTTGACTCTGGAAAACCAAGCTACCCTGATACATGGGCAAGCAAATCAGTGCCATGATGCCCAGTCCATCCCACTTGGCAAAATCCCCTCCCTTCCAGCCTCAGGGTCCTTATCCAGACTGCATGAACCATGTAGAACAAACAGCTGGAGAAACTGGCTTAAGAAGGTTTCCTCCCCTTCAACAGATGAATGGATAAAGAAAATGTGGTATATATACACAATGGAATATTACTCAGCCTTAAAGAAAAATGAAAGTATGGCATTTTCAGATAAATGGATGGAACTGGAGAATGTAATACTAAGTAAAATAAATCAATCACCCCAAAAACAAAAGCCAAATGTTTTCTCTGATAAGCAGATGCTGATCCATAATGGGGCAAGGGGATAGGGAAGAATGAAGGAATTTTGATTTCTGTAGAGAAGAGTGAGGGGAGGGGTGGTACTGTGGGGATGGGAAGGATGGTAGAATGAGACAGACTTTATTACTCTAAATAAATGTATGTTTACACTACTGAAGTGACTCTGCACCATGTACAGAGGAATGAGAAGTTGTTCTCCATTTGTGTACAATGTGTCAAAATGCATTCTACTGTAAAGTAAATTAATACATAAATTTTCAACAACAACAACAAAACATGTTTCCTCAAAAGAACCAGGAGAGCTTTTTCTTCAGGAGGTGGGGGCAGTTAGGTTAGGTGTTACCTCTCATCACTCCACGGTGGTCTATAAAGAATTCCAACACATTTTCTTCATGACAATGACATAGTTATATACTTTCTACCCAAGCATTTTGAAAAAAAAAATGTTTTAAAGTTTTAAATTTATCACACTACCCCATAAATGTTTCTGCAAATGGAGGCAGCTTAATTTTGCCATTGATTCTTCTTGTTCTTTGGAATCCCTGGGCCCAGAGCACTCCAAAGTGAAGGCGGGCCAGGGAGTCAGACTGCCGGGTCGGTGGTTCCCTTCCAACCTGTTTCCCCACCTGCAGAATGGGGCGTATGGCTCCAGTTTCAAAATAGCTGCTGTTGAGGTCTGGGGCTTACCCCTGTGCCCGGCCCTTAGAGCTCTCTTCCTATTTCTCTGAGTGGTGTTCTGGGGTCATGGAGCGCCACTGCACCTTTCCTGGTACCCTCTGGCCAGGCATTCCAGGGCCCCAAGGGCAGAAGTGGACAGGCTGTTCACTCGTTATGCCAAGTTTAGAGGAAAGGGGGCCTGGACTTCCCTGGGAAGGCGAGGTCAAGACTTGGGAGGGGGGTGGTGTCTCCTGGTCAGGATGTGACCAGGGGTCGGGCCCAGGAGACGGTCTCCTGGTCGGGATGCGGGGTCGGGGCCCGGGGGCAGTGTCGGTGGTAGGGACCCCAATCAGCCTGTTCCCGAATGGTTCTCTGCTCTTCATTTCCAGTGGAACAGTAGCTGATTAGAGTCTCATTTGAGGCCCGAGTGATGATGATCTGCGGAATGACAAATTTCTTCTTGTTCGACTTTTGCTTTACATCAGGTTTCTCTAGAGGGAAGAAAACATCCAGGCATTTAGTGGCTGTGTGGGGAACTTCCACAATGCAGACAAGGCCTGTCTGGGGCCAGAATAAAGGAATCGGGCTTGGGGTTAGCAGGAGAGACTGTGCACGGAAGTTCCAAAGCTCACATGGATTCACAATGCAGCCACAAGGGTCCTTTCCTTCAAGGGAGAAACAGGAGACTTTCTAGATTTCCTGTGCCCTAGGGAAACAGCTGTAGGGTGGCTTCAGGGCAACAGCACAGGAAGGAGAGGATATAAAGGCAGTTCTGCCCCAGATGCCCAGCATCCAGAGGGTTATAACTCTGGAAAAACTTCTGTACAGATCTCTACCCATCAGAATTGCTAGAAAAGGCTGTTTCGGGCACTGCCGTTTGCATACTCCTAAAGGTGACCAAGTTTGTCTTGTTACAAGGTACGAAAGCCAAGGAGCTCCCAGCCTCCTCCCTCCACCACTGGCTCCAGGC
>NW_026000222.1:456781-463708 GCF_001458135.2 Marmota marmota marmota | reverse complement strand
AAACCCAGGAAAGGTAAAGGGCGCCCGCCGCTGCTCGGGCCGCCCCGGAGCCCGCGCCCCGACCCGGGTGGCGGGCTGACGGTTGTGCGTGTGTTTCAGGTGAGGAGCAAAGGAAGGGCTCCTCCTATTCGAGTTCGAAATCTAAGGATAGGCTGTCGGAGAAGCACTCCCTGGAGGCCGAGAAGCTCGCGGACAGCCACTTCCTGAGGAAGGGGTCGGCCAAGCACGAGAGGCCTTCTGCTTCGTCGGAAGGTACGTTCGCCACGGGACGGGGTCCAGTTTCCAGACCCTGGCCGTGGGGGGGGGGTTCGCTTCAGGGCCTCTGGGTGGGAAGTGATATCCAGCTCTTCATGGATAGGTAAGTTCCCTTAGAGTTTAGGTAGGTAACAGAGTCCAGAGGACTTGGGGAGAAGCCACCAGGTGTCATCTGGCACCACTGTGAGAGTCTGGAATGGAACCCGGGGCACTGCCCGGCGGGAGTGCAGCTGTGAGGAGCCAACCACTGAGACAAAGGAGCAAAGCAGTTAGCAAATGTGTCCCCTTTTAGCAGCTTAATGTGGAGTGGAGGGACTGAGGCCACAACTGCGGGAAGAAGCCTGAATACAGTCTTCCCTCCACTTGGTCTTGCCGACTGTGGGGTGGGACTGTTAAATATTTAAAACAAGGGAAGTGTGATGGGGCCTTGCCTTGGAAAAGTCTGTCTGTCTGGCTCCAGCACGGAGGCTAGTTGAGGGAAGCACAGAGCCAAGGGAGATCTGTCCTGGGTCCATTGATGTAATCTGCTGGGAACCAGTGAGGCTGTGGCACCAGGGATTCCAGAAGGACCCAGGAGTTGGAAACAACAGAACCTTCTATCTGATGAGATGGGGTTCATGGGTCAGATGAGAAAGTATAAGAAATGGCACACTGGCTGGGCAGGATGTAGGTCATCAAGGGGCCACAAGCAGGAGGCAGGGTGAAGTTCAGGCACTGGGCTTGGGATACAGGCTGGACGTGAAATTCAGGAACTCCTCACTTAAAGGTAGGAGGCTGAGAAGGGCCAGAGTCCTAGGGTTGCCCTTGTCTCTCAGGGTGCCTTTAGCCACAATTACAAAAAAGCCACCAAATTCAACTGAGGTCATAGTCTCACAAATGATGGAAGAGTCAGATATCACCCTTCTACTGAGCATTCAGAATGGTCTGCTCATCAGCTCACCGCTGACTAAGTCCTGACAAGGACTTGGCATGTTATACTCTGCTGCCCTCATATCAAGGATGTCTTTTGCCATAGTCCCCAGATAGCCAGAAGGCCCCTGGTTTTCCTCACTGTCTATTAGCAAGGAGACCTTTCCCTTCAGCTGCTCTGCCTGTCTAGGATGGTCTCGCTTTGCAAATTCACCAGAGACTGGAGGAGCCATGAGGCACTGGAGTGGGCAAGACCCCTGCCAGCAAGGAACTGCCTGTTGGAAAGGCACCAGGCAGCAGCTGTCTCACAGCACCTTTTCGGAGGCAGGGACATGAAGAGAAAACAGCAGGTCAAGGAACAAGAGTGAAAATGAATTTCAAGACAGGGGAGAGTGTGGTTCCTCCACACGGTAGAACGTGCTCTACAGTAACAGGGGAGCACCACTGATGTGCTGCACTGTGGAACAACCCCAGAACGTGATGCCACATGAAGGAAGCCACGTGCACAGAGCACCACAGCATGAGGCTCTATATCCGAATGTCCAAAAGCAGATACAGAGAGAGGCGCTCAGTGACCTTCTGGTGCCAAGTGCAGGAGTGGCAATTGGTCACACTCAGCACAAGAGGACTTCTTGGGATGGTGGACACATTCTTACAACTGAATTGGGCCAGTGCACCAATGGGCTACTGTCTCTCCCTCTGGAGATGGCTTGTATTTTCCCTGGGTTGTGTTTTCCTTGCTTAGTCCAAAGGCAGCTCTCGCGCGCCATGCGTGCTCTCTCTCTCTCTCTCTAATATTTTTAGTTGTTTATGGAACTTTATTTACTTATGGTGCTGAGAACTGAACCCAGTACCTCACACATACTAGGCAAGTACTTTACTACTGAGCCACAGCCCCAGTTCCCGGCAGCTCTCTTTTGAGATTGCCATTCCCCACCCTGTTCTCCCTTGAATGTGTATCCACTTTCCTAAATAGACCTCTGTCTATGCCTTTAAAAAAAAAAAATGGGGGCTGGGGATATAGCTCAGTTGAGAGTGCTTGCCTAGCATGTACAAAGCCCTGAGTTCAATCCCTAGCACCACCAAAAAGAAAAAGGAATTAGGCTGGGCATGGTGGTGCATGCCTGTAATCTCAGCTACTCAGAAGGCTGAGTCAGGAAGATGGCAAGGTCTATACTAGCCTCAGCAACTGGACAAGACCTGTCTCAAATTACAAAGGGCTGGGGGTGTAGCTCAGTGGTAGAGCACCCCTGGGTTCAATCTCCAGTACCAAAAGAAAAAACTGAATTTGGCTGGGCATGGTGGTGTACATGTGAGTTCCCAGCTACTCAGGAGGATTGCTTGAGCCTAGGAGTTTAAGGCCAACCTGGGCAACTTAATGAGATACTGTCTTAAAATAAAACAAAAGGGTCTAGGGATATAGGTCACTAGTAGAGCATCCAAGTTCAATCCCCAGTACTATACACACACACACAAAAGGAAAAAAAACAAAAAGGACTGATGATGTGGCTCAGTTGTAGAGCAACCCTGGGTTAAATCCTAGCATGTATGAGGCCATGGGCTCCATCCTGGCACCAAAAAAAAAAAACCCAGTCTCAAAAGGTCACATGCTGTATGATTGATTCCATTTGTGTAATATTCACCAAATGACAAAATTATAGAGATGGTGAACAGACTAGTGGTGGGGATGTCTGGTGGGAAACAGTCCTGTGTCCTGATGAAGGTGGGGTCACGTGACTACATGGCATGTATCTGTACACCTTGGATCAATGCCAGTGTTTATATTAACTCAGATATAAAAGGTGTTATCATTGGGGGAAACTGGGTGAAGAGTATACAGTAACTTTCTGTTCTACTTTTGCAACTTTCTATGAATGTATAAATATTTTAAAAATAAAAACTTTAAAAATATGTCAAGGGGTTGGGGATGTGGCTCAAGCGGTAGCGTGCTCGCCTGGCATGCGTGCGGCCCGGGTTCGATCCTCAGCACCACATAGCAACAAAGTTGTTGTGTTTGCCGATAACTAAAAAAAATAAATAAATATTAAAAAAAAAAATATGTCAAAAGTTGTTATTAAAAATGTAGTTCCAGAATTCTTTGCCTTTTTCTCCAAACCAGACTAAATAAATGGCAAGTATGGATGACTTCAGGGTCTTTTTTTTAATATGTCTTTCAGTTTTGGCCACTATTATGATAAGAACATGTGAGACTGCAGCAGTAAATTCCAAATATTTGTTGTAATTTGAAAAGAAAGAGATGCTAAACATCTCTAAATCCTGATTCATCTTGTGACATAGACTTACTGGACAGAAGCAAAGGTCCAGTAAGTCAACCCTTTGATGTGGTAAAGAAACATAGAGACAAGATATCAAGGGGTTGATTTCATATCTGGAAAAAAATATGTAGTTCCAGTACAAAGAGAGCAAGCAGATCAATGAAATGGAAAACATGAAAAGCTGTGTGTGTGTGTGTGTGTGTGTGTGTGTATGTAATGAGAGTACAATAAAACTGGCACCAAAAATAGGTGGGAATTACATTAGCCAAATATATCATTATATTGTGTCCAAGTACAAATACATAAAAATGTAACTATTATGTCCGGTTATAACACACCAATAAAAGTATGCAAAAAAAACTAAATAACTTTAATGCTTGGTATCAAGGGAAAAAAGCGGAAAATGGAAGAACTGTATAATGAATGATGCTAGGAAAACTGCCTAACACTGTAAGGAAAACACAAGTTGGATTGTAGCCTTTTGCCATATGCAGATAGTTTCCAGATGGTCAAGAGTGATTAGAATAAAATGATGTAAATATGAATCTGATTTTTCTAAACCTCAAAGAAGGATGTCACAAAGAAATATTCAAGGTGCTAGGTGCAGTGGCTTTGCCTTGTAATCCCAGCGACTGGGAAGACTGAGGCAGAATGATCACAAGTTTGATTCCTGCTTGGGCAACTTAGTGAGACCATCAGCAATTTAGTGAGATTTCATATCAAAACAATAAATAAATAAATAAATAAATAAATAAATAAATAAATAAATAAATAAATGGGTTGGGGATGTAGCTCAGTGGTAAAGAACCCCTGGGTTCAACCCCTGATACCAAAAGAAAAGAAGAAAAAGAAATATTGAAGGTCTGCCAGGGATGGTTGAGCAGGCCTGTAATCCCAGCTCCTTGGGAAGCTCACCAGAAGGATTGTGAGTTCAAGCCAGCCTTGGCGACTTAACAAGGCCAGGTCTCCAAAACTGGCTAGGATGTGCGTGCCAGAGAATGATAGACCTGTACATCTACAGAATGGCTTTCTCTAGCAGACCAGTGCGAGAGGCCTGCCTGGCATGCATGAGGTCCTGGGTTCGATTTCCAGTGCTACAAAATAAATAATAAAAGCCACGTTGATATCACTAACCACTCATTCTCCCCTGTAAGTGGGCTCATGCAGCATTAAGGGAATTGAGGGAGCAAAGCAAGCCCCAAAAGGGCATGATCAGCATTTGACTGTGTTGTCTGTGCACCTCACTGGGCTTCCACAGGCCCCAGCCTGGGAGCCTGGAGCCAGTGGTGGAGGGAGGAGGCTGGGAGCTCCTTGGCTTTCGTACCTTGTAACAAGACAAACTTGGTCACCTTTAGGAGTATGCAAACGGCAGTGCCCGAAACAGCCTTTTCTAGCAATTCTGATGGGTAGAGATCTGTACAGAAGTTTTTCCAGAGTTATAACCCTCTGGATGCTGGGCATCTGGGGCAGAACTGCCTTTATATCCTCTCCTTCCTGTGCTGTTGCCCTGAAGCCACCCTACAGCTGTTTCCCTAGGGCACAGGAAATCTAGAAAGTCTCCTGTTTCTCCCTTGAAGGAAAGGACCCTTGTGGCTGCATTGTGAATCCATGTGAGCTTTGGAACTTCCGTGCACAGTCTCTCCTGCTAACCCCAAGCCCGATTCCTTTATTCTGGCCCCAGACAGGCCTTGTCTGCATTGTGGAAGTTCCCCACACAGCCACTAAATGCCTGGATGTTTTCTTCCCTCTAGAGAAACCTGATGTAAAGCAAAAGTCGAACAAGAAGAAATTTGTCATTCCGCAGATCATCATCACTCGGGCCTCAAATGAGACTCTAATCAGCTACTGTTCCACTGGAAATGAAGAGCAGAGAACCATTCGGGAACAGGCTGATTGGGGTCCCTACCACCGACACAGGAACCCCAGTACAGTAGCTGCTTATGATCTGCATACTAAAGAATAAACAAGCGCCCCTGAATTGTCATGACTCAGTGTGCTGAGTTTCAGCCACACAGGCAAAGGGCCATCCTGCCCCTTTGGAGCCAAGGTGCCCTCAGTCCACTAGGTTCTGCCTCAGTGACCACCTTGGTCTTACCTTCCCTAGGGCCGCTGGCAGCTTATGGAGTGACACTGACAGGTTCAGAGAGTGAAATTTGTAGTGTTAAATGAATAAACTAGCATTTCCGTGTTGGAAGTGGCTGGCTGTGATGAATGATGGACAGCAGGCGGCACCTCGGGCTCTGACTTAGGTGGGCAGTTAGGATCCTTTCCATTCACTTCTGGGGAGTAAGTACTTAGAAGTTACATTGAGTGGCCTGTCCCCCAAATTGGAGAAAAGGCCAGAGGCTGAGTATAAACTTTTAAGTGGTAATGTTGTAGAACAGAGAGATTCAGAGCCACCTCGGGCTGCCAGCCTCTGAGCTGTCCAAGGCCAGAATAGTGCAGGAAGTGCCCTGGGGTGGGTGGGCAGGGCACATGGACCTTGGAAGTGACCTTGTTAATGCTGTCCTGTCTTCCTGGCCCTCTGGTAATTAAGGGCCACTTTGGGATGCAGTTATGATGTCACTGAGAACTCAACTGAGTCCACCCTCAGCACAGTCTTCAGGTCAGGTTGTGGCCTGACTGAGTGCCCTGGCCTGTCTGATCTTATGTATGTAGTAACAATGTGTTAGTTTTGTTAGTTTCTAGATTGGCTGGCCTCAGAGGGCAAACCAGAAATAGGGGACAGTGGCATGGCCACAGTCTTCTCAGGTATTGAGGTGCCTGTCACACACATCGACATATCGTTCTTTTTTTTTCTATTTTGAATTAGGGTCTCACTAATTTACTGAGGCTGGTCTCAAACTTTAAATTCTCTTGCCTCAGCCTCCTGAGTTGCTGGAATTCTGTAATTCCAGCATGAGCCACCAAGCCTGGCTCCAACAGCTTCAAATGTATACCTACATATGTAGATGTAAGTCCATCTAGTATAAACACCAGTCCTATCTAGTACATACATACATACTGCATACAAACCCAGAACCCTCTAGGACTGGGCAGACGCCCTGGGCTTGCCCGCATTCACTGCGGAGCTCTGCTCTTCCGAAGTGGAGGGTGCACCCGCAGGGGAGTGCTCAGCTGGATGCCATCTCAAGGGGCCCTCCCCACCTGCCGCCTTCTGCCGGTGTACCAGCTACCAGGGTCTGCATCCAACCCCACGTGCTGAGCTCAGAGGCTGGCACCTCCCCAGGTGGGGCGTGTCTAGGTCCTGGCAAGGTTCCCGGGGTAACCGTGGCGGGGGGGGCGGGGCAGCACGACCCGGAAGTAGATCGCGCGCCTGCGCGCTCGGGCAGTGGCGCCGGCTCTCGCCATGGCGGAGCCGGACCCCGGGTCGGAGCAGATCCGTCTGAAGTGTATCCGTAGGGAAGGCTTCTTCACGGTGCCCGCGGAGCACAGGGTGCGACGGGGGACCCCTCGGGGACGCGGCCTTCCCCGCCAGCAGGGTCGC
>NW_026000222.1:430947-456139 GCF_001458135.2 Marmota marmota marmota | reverse complement strand
GAGGCCCGGCCTCCCGCGAGGGCAGACTCCCAGCTCCTACCCCTGCTTTCCCGATTCCGCCCGCGACGGGCTCCGCCGCCGCAGCTGGTGCTGGGCGAGAACTTGGCGGCCTGCTTCCCCTCTCCATCTGCGCCTGGGCTCTTCGGGGCCGGCAGCCCTCTCTGGGGACCTGTGCCGCCACTTCCGTTACTGTCTCTTTTGTGGGATGAAGGCGCTGAACGATTTTTACCAAGGTGGACACATGGTGTAAGGAAAGCGGGGTTGTGTTTCGAAGCATCAAGAGCTGGGCATGGTGGTGCACGCCTGGAATCCCAGCCGCTTGGGAAGCTGAGGCAGGAGGATGGGGAGCTCAAAGCCAGCCTCAGCAATTTAGCGAAGCCCTGTCTCTAAAATATTGAAAAAGGCTGGGATGTGGCTCAGTGAAGGGTTAAGCGCCCCTGGGTTCACTCCCTGGCACCAAAATAAATAAACAAACAAATAATGGTCGTGGCCCAATGGGAGGATAGGCAAAGTGCATAATTAGCAGTGCCTGGAGACCTGGAAGTCTCTAGGGTCTTAGGAGTCGCGTTCAGCTGGGGCCAGGACGAGATGGGCAGAAGAACTGGCATTTCTTTTGGACCAGGAAGTGTGATCAGATTGGACACAGATGAGAAGGGTGGCATGCCACACTCAGGAGGCAGGGGCAGAGCAGGAGGTGCCAGCAGAGCAGCAGTGTGAGGAGGGATGAGACCCTGGAGGGAGCCAGGCCCGTTGCCTCTAGGTCTCAGAGAGTAACAAGACAAGAGAAGGGAAACCAGGAGAGGCTGTGGGAATCAGAACCCTGCTGCAGACACTGCTTAGACCCAAGGAGAAGTGCTCATTCCGTTCTCCAGAGGCACCACATCATGCAGGGTTGTCAGGGTGCACAGAGCTTTATCTCCTCTCTTCACTAACATCCTAGAAAGGCAGCTGTTTTCCCCACGGTGGGCCATGGTGGTTTTTTTGTGGTACTGGGGGTTGAAGCCATGGCCTGGAGCATGCTGGCAAGCAGTCCAGCGCTGAGCTGCATCCCAGCCCTCTTCTGCCTTGCGCCTCCCCCTGTTCTCAGCCATTCCCAGCCTCCCGGGAGGGGAGGGGGTGGTAGCCAGCTTCCTTGGACCTGGGAGACACACGTGGCCAGGTGCCACTGAACAGTGCTTCTTTTCTTCTGTTTTTCTTTTCTTTTTTTGATACAAGAGATTGAATCACAGTGCTCTTTTTCTACCACTGAGCTACATCCCCAGCCCATTTCAGTTTTTATTTTGAGGCGGGATCTCGCTAAGTTGGTGAGGCTGGCCTGAAACTTGGGATCCTCCGGCCTCAGCCTCCTGAGTGGCTGAATTACTGGCCTGCGCCACCCTGCCCAGCCTGAGCCATGTGTCTTCACACAGAGGAGGTAGTGACTGGATGGTGACGATAGTATTCTCTGCCATAATGGTGTTGCTGTGCACAGTGGTGACTCTTGTAGACAGCAGGCATGCACACTGGGATGGAGAAGGAGTGGCTAGGCCACCTCTGTATTTCGTTCAAAGTGGGCCCAGTATCATCCTCCCCCTTTCTCATCAGAGAAGCCCAAGTGTGTGGCTGCTTCTCTCTTTGGTGAGCAGGACATGGGTGGACTTCTCAGTGCCAGGTGGGTGAGAAATGCCTGTTCTCAGCTGTTTACCAGCTTCCAGGCGCCACACGGGCAGCACCTCTCTCTTTCAGCTGGGGCGATGCCGGAGCGTGAAGGAGTTTGAGAAGCTGAACCGCATTGGCGAGGGCACCTATGGCATTGTGTGTGAGTGACCACCGTGGGGTGCCTGGAGGCGCAGCTTGTGGCTGATGAGTACAGGCTGGGTTGCCACAAGGCAGCTGTGTTGGGGCTGGCAAAAGCTTCTCAAGGCTGGGATGTGGCTCAGTGGTTAAGTGCCCCTGGGTTCAATCCCAAAGCTTTTTTTTTTTTTTTTTTAAATTTTAATATTTATTTTTTAGTTATCGGCGGATACAACATCTTCGTTTTGTATGTGGTGCTGAGGATCGAACCCGGGCCGCACGCATGCCAGGCGAGCGTGCTACCGCTTGAGCCACATCCCCAGCCCTCAATCCCAAAGCTTGTTCAGGAACTTTTAACGCCTAGTGCAGTTTCCATGAACTTTACACCATATCTGGGGGCAAACCTCAGTTTCAGGGTGCTAATATCAGTAACCCAAATGTATAACCATGGAATGCAGCGGCTGTTAGAATATTGAAAGGTAGAATTTTCAGCAGCAGCTGGTGTTCATACCAGCTCTGTTGGTGTGAGACTTTCTGTCTAGTGTTTGGAAGAGGGACCATCCAGATAGAGCACTTTATTTGTTGTTGGGACATAGCTGCAGGCAGGTGTGAAGCAGTGGGTCAGATGTTGCCTGAGTTGCCGGAGGCCAGGTTTCAGAGAGGAACTGGGTATTCATTCCCACCCAGCTCAAGTGAGGGAGCCCCGGGGAGCTTGTCTCAGGAGTATTGCTTGCACAGAGTGAGGACCGAGCATCACTAGGCACTAGGTTGCTAGAGGGAAGGCAGTTCTGAGGAGCTGAGGGGGGCTTCTGAGAAGAGGAAGGGAACCCTGAGGAGCTGAGGGGGCTTCTGAGGAGGGGCAGGGAACCCCAAGGAGCCTCAGAGGGGCTCCTGCCTAGCACAGAGGGGCTTGTGATGGGTTTCCATTCCAGATCGGGCCCGCGACACACAGACAGACGAGATCGTTGCCCTGAAGAAGGTGCGAATGGACAAGGAGAAGGATGGTGAGTGGGGAGGGGTAGACTACTACAGCTAGGACCTCAAAGCAGGAAGGGGTATGATTAGGGGGCTGGCTCAGCCTGTCACCTCCAGGCCAGGTTTGTGAAGTCTATCCCCACTGCCTGGAGGTGTGTGGATTCTCTCCTGCCCCTCCTCTCCCTCCAGTCTGGCGATTCACCTCACCTACCTTCCACTCCAATCTGGCACCCCGCTGAGCCGCAGTGGGGGGGGGGGCTCGGACCCACCAGGATGCCCTCAGTACAGCAGTGAGCACAGAGTTGCTGATTTTATTGATGAGTGACAGTGACGAGTGGTGTTGGGATGGCCAGTCTCCCTGAGCCGGGACAGTAGCGGCATCTTTCACTGGGTGTCCCTGGAGCCTGAAGGCAGGGCAGGGGCTCACTGAGCCTTCTCTGTTGCAGGCATCCCCATCAGCAGCCTGCGGGAGATCACTCTGCTCCTGCGCCTTCGCCACCCAAACATTGTGGAGCTCAAGGAGGTGGTTGTCGGGAACCACCTGGAGAGGTACCCTGCTGGGCCCACCACCCGTGTGGGCCCTGTTCCTCTGTGCCACCCTTCCTGCAGTGAGGGAGGGCCTCTGCCCAGAAGGGAGAAGACAGGATGGGGCATGTGTTTTCCTGTGTTTTCTCCCAGCATCTTCCTGGTGATGGGTTATTGTGAACAGGACCTGGCCAGCCTCCTAGAGAATATGCCGACGCCCTTCTCTGAAGCTCAGGTATGTGAGGGGCACGTTGCGAGCCCTGGTCAGTGACCACTGTACCAAACAAGGCTGGTGGTGGTGTGGGGGTGTCTCAGCCCTCTTGAAAGAGGTGGAGTTACTGCCTGTGGGGCATGTTGGGGAGTGCGAGGAGCCCAGCCTGGGACACGTGAGGCCCCTGGGGAGGAGAGACGGCAACTGTACTTTTCTGGTTGTATTGGACACAGCAACCACTAAGTTCCTGAGGCTGTGTGTTGACAGCCTGGCCACCAGTAAGGACATGGCACATAGAGGGTCCACCGTGGGCTCGCCCTAACCCTTGCCTGGGTCTCTACACAGGTCAAGTGCATTGTGCTGCAGGTGCTCCGGGGCCTCCAGTACCTTCACAGGAACTTCATCATTCACAGGTGAACTGAGGAAGCCACAGGAGGTCGGAGCAGTTGCCTGCACTGGGCAGGGTGACCGGCCTCCCCTACTGCAGTCATTCGCAGAGACCTCCAGGGGCAGTGTACAGTAGAAGTTCTCCAGCTGCCTGGGGGAAACGTCTTCTGCCAGGAACTGCTGGGAGTGGGGGGCCTTTGGGGATGGGAGCCGGAGGCCGGCTTTGCCTCTCTCATAGCAGCGGGAGCTACTGCTTACCTGGCGGCCAGTGTCCTTGCCATTGCTACCCTTTGCTTTCAGAAGGGGGTTGGGGGCAGTGTAAGACCGATGTGGTCTCAAGGCTGTGGTGAGTCTGCCCCATGGAGCTTGCTTCCTGGGAACACTGGCGTTCTGTCACAGGGACCTGAAGGTGTCCAACCTGCTCATGACTGACAAGGGCTGTGTGAAGACAGGTGGGTACAGGGTGGTGGCCCTGTATGTGTGGAGGTGGCTTTCTGTGGACACACCTTTGGTGGTGGGGGTGTTGGTCCTTGTTTAGTGCCCTGAAGGACCTCTCCTTCCCTCTTTGCCTTTACCACAGCGGATTTTGGCCTGGCCCGGGCCTACGGTGTGCCAGTCAAGCCAATGACCCCCAAGGTGGTCACCCTCTGGTGAGTCCCTCCCGGGGATGAGTGTACCTGTTTCAGGGCACTTTGAGGGTGGGGCCAACAGTGCAGAAGAGTGGAGAGTCTGGGAGACTCATAAAGGCTGGACAGAGAAAGGCACTCCAGGTCACCTGTGGCCTAGGACAGCTTCCTAGAACAGCCAGGGTTGACCTGGCAAAGGGTGACAGCTAGGCTTAGTGGCCTTAAGGAGCCCACCTTGTCCACCTTCCTGAGGTGGTGCCTTCAGAGCTGGCTTGGAAGCACCTTGGGAGTTGGGTGGCCTCCGTAGCTCCGTGATCATCCTGTTAACAGGCAGAACGACCTGTGGCAAGGGAGGACATGAGGGTCCCTATGTGGCACCTCTGGAGTGTGCATTAACCACACTCCAGCAGGCTGATGTCCACAGGCCTGTGCCGAGGCCTTGGTGGTTCTCGTAACGCCCAGGACAGGCTCATGTGGCAGCTCTCCATTAACAGCTGTGACCACTGTGTCACCCTGGTTTTCAGGCCTAGAGCAGAGGGTATTGGACCTGGCAGTAGTGGTCCTGTTGTTCAGGGTACTGTGGAGCCTCTGGGAGGCTTGGCCCTGGCTGAAGGAGAGGGGCTGGCCACAGCGACCTGGAGTGCCTTTCTCTGCAGGTACCGTGCGCCTGAGCTGCTGCTGGGAACCACCACCCAGACCACCAGCATCGATATGTGGTGAGAGCCGCTGCTCCCAGAGCTCAGCCAGGGCAGGGCAGGGCAGGGCAGGGCAGGGCGCATGAGAGTGCAGCTGCAGAGTGGCCGTGGGAGCAGGTCTGCCCTGGCTGTGCCCTCTTGCCTATCCCATCACCAGTCTGGTGGCATGGCACTCAGGTCTGTGGTCTCTCCCCTTGTAGGGCGGTGGGTTGCGTTCTAGCTGAGCTGTTGGCCCACAAGCCCCTTCTCCCAGGCACCTCTGAGATTCACCAGATTGACCTAATCGTGCAGCTGCTGGGGACACCCAGCGAAAACATCTGGCCGGTGGGTAACCTGGCAGTCCCCAGTGCCCCCTGTGCCCAGCCCGTCCATGGCTCCAGCCCTGCTTCCTGCAGGGTTTCTCAAAGCTGCCCCTGGCTGGCCAGTACAGCCTGAGGAAACAGCCATACAACAACCTCAAGCACAAGTTCCCCTGGCTCTCAGAGGCTGGACTACGCCTGCTGAATTTCCTCTTCATGTATGACCCCAAGAAAAGGTCAGATCCCGCCTGCGGGCAGTACTGCGAGTCAGCATTTGGAATGGGAAGACCCTGCTCTCTGCAGAGGTGGAGGGACCCCTCAAACCCACATCCCTTATTTATTCTTGTGGTGCTGGGTCTGAACCTGGAGCCGCATCCCCTGGGCCAGTGCTCTACCCCTTCCCCCAGCTCAAGCAGAACCTTGAAAGACAGTTTCTCAAAACATGGGCCGCCTTGCTGCCAATGTCCAGGGTGGGTTCTCTCTGCTTCCTCCTGTTGTAGAACTCACTCTGAGGTTCCCTGTGGTCTCTGGACCCCAAACGTCCCTTTACCATCTACCCTGCTACTGGAAGTTTAAAACAGAAGCGGTTGGGGTGTGAGGGGACAGACCTTTTTGAGGCCAGCATCCCATTAATGGGCTGCTTTTCTGCAGGGCAACCGCGGGAGACTGCCTGGAGAGCTCCTACTTCAAGGAGAAGCCCCTGCGTAAGTTCCCCAGACCCTCTGGGTTCTGTTCTCTGGGGGCTTGCTTGGCCAGTGGCCCTTTTCTTGGTGGGTGGACTTCCAGGGCACGCAGGATGTGGACATCCTGGATAGGTGAGGACCTGGAGCATGCCCCATGGCCTGGTCTGCTGGGGAGCCACCCATCCCTCTACCCTAACACTGAACTGCTCCTCTCCTGCAGCCTGTGAGCCGGAGCTCATGCCCACCTTCCCCCACCACCGAAATAAGCGAGCTGCCCCGGCCACTGCAGAGAGCCAGAGCAAGCGGTGTAAGCCCTGAGGTGGGCCTGCGTCAGATGGCCAGGCCTGCAGGGGACTGGGAATGCCCCTGCAAGTCAGGTTGGGCCTCCTGGGAAGTTGGCATGCAGCTTGTCCCCAGGCTACCCTCAACCATCCTGTTCCTTGAGCTGACTCCACCCTGCCTGTGCCCAGAACCAGGCAGGTATGGACTTGGGGTGCAGTAGGGGCGGGAGCTGCAGCCTGTGTACCCAGGTGAGCTGAGTTGTCGTGGCCACACCTGGTGGCTGTGCAGGGTCTTGTCTGGCAGACACTCCTGAGAGGAGGACACACTGGTGCTGAGATCTCAGGCGGTACAGCTTAGTGGGGTCTTGGAGCCAGGGGTGGGCACTGGCCTCTGAGGACTGCTGTGCTGTTGCCTCTTGGTCACAGGGGCTGCACAGGGCTCAAGAGAAGCTGTGGTGACCCTGGGCAGGGCTGGGAAGGGGGGCACCCTTGAAACTCCTAAGCAGCTGGCTCCCATCCTGAGCAAGAGAAACACTTTCCTAATAGACCTGGTTTCACCATTGTTTAATATACTGTGGGGTTCCTTCTTGTGTGACATGGACAGTGTCCTCTGAGTGCACTGGGGAGGAGGAGCAGGATGGGGCACAGATCGCTGTGCCTGCCCCCTGAAGCTGGGCCAGGGCAGACTCTGCACTTACCCATCCCTGGGTGGGCTGGCGGCCTAGGGACCCTGGTCTCAGGGGCCCTAGGTGGCCTCCAGGGAAAGCAGGCTGTGGTTTTTCCCTCTGGGGTCTGCAGCAGCTGCACAGACCCACAGTGGACACAGCAGTCCAGTGGGTGGCCTGCAGGACTTGCCCCCTCTTCTGCTGGGAGGCAGCAGGGGTGCTGGTGGCTGAGCCTTCTCTCCACTGGGTAGGAAGTGGCACAGCTGCCTGGGTTCCACCAGCCAGCACCCCCTGGCTGTGACACTGTGGGGAGGCCAAGGCCCTCAAACCAGATCAGCCGGCGCCTGGCAGCTTCCCAGATTGGCCCTGCAGACCCTGAGCAAGCCACATGGAGGGTGGGCAACCTGCTGTCCTGAACCACAGGCTGCAGGGAATGGACTAGGAGCTACGGGCCAGCCAGCAGGTGAGGGGATTTTAAAGGGGTGGGTCCTTCTCAGGGACAGGTTCGGGTACTGGTGACAGGGACCCTTCGCTCAGTATACTGGGCATGGAGGACAGGGACACATTGGCAGGTGTGTCAGTCCAGCTCAGGGCTTACTGCCAGCTGGGCCTGAGCCTGGCCCCTGGGGGAGGAGGACTTGGTACTGGCCCCAGGCAGGAGCTTCCCATGGAGGCTCTGCCCCCACCTCCCTGGACTCCCCCAGGGATAGGGAGACCAGGGCATTCAATGGCCTTGGCCCCTCCCCAAGAGCAGCACCATGGAAATTCCTGAAAACCCTTGACCTGAGCCAGTTGGGCCTAGGGGCGGGCCCCTGGGCTGTCGTACAGCAGGGTGTCCACCTGTGCACGCTGCAGCCACAGGCGCCTCTGGGCCTCACTGAGCAGTGCCCGCAGTGAGTGGCTGGGGCGGCAGGCTGATAGGGCTGTGCAGTGGGCAGCATGTAGCTGGTGGCAAGTGTCACAGCAAAGGGTGGGCAGGGCACCGGGGGCTAGACAGCTGTGTGCCTGGTAGCTCAGGGGCTCAGGGACAGGCCCATAGGCTGAGGCCCCCTCTGCCCGCACATGTCGAGGACTGGCCCTCCCTGGGCTCACAGGGCCTTCAGGAGCAGCCAAGTCCCCAGGTCGGCTCAGCTCATGGCGCAGTGAAAGGAAAGAGAAGGCAGAGGGCTCAGGCTCCAGCTCCTCCTCCAAGGTCCCATAGGGTGGGCTGCTGGCTCGAGGCAGCTCCTCTGCTGGGGGCTCCCAGGCCCCACCCCCAGTGCCCCACAGTTTGGCACTCTGCTCCCAGAGTGGTGGCCTGTAGGCCAGCTCCACAGGGGGTGAGTCTGCACCTGGTGAGGGCTCCCCGTAGAGGCTGGCCTCCTCCGAGCCTTCGTCTTCCTGAAGGTCCCGGTACAGGTCCCGCGGGGCCCTGTAAGCAGCAGGAGTGCCCCGGGGAGGCAGAGGCGGTGGCTCCTCGTCCTGGGCCAGCCGCTGCTGCAGCCAGGCCACACAGGAGGCCACATCCCCACTGGCCCGCCGGGCCCTCAGTAGCTCTTCTGCTGGCAGCACACTGGTGCCCAGCTGGGTCAGCACCTCACCTAGGATCTCACACTCCAGCCGGAGGGCGAAGCAGCCCAGGGCTACCTGCACCAGCTGGCAGGCAGGGGGCAGAGCGGTCACCATCAGGCGGTGGCTGTCCCTGCGCACGTAGCCCATCTTCTGGAAGCTCTGGATGAGGAGCTCCTCGGAGAGCACGCCCTTCAGCACATGCACGTAGCCCCCCGAGAAGGTCTGCAAGGGAGGGGCCTGGTCAGGCCCTCTGCCAGCCAGGCCCCAGCACTGCTCTGACCTGTCTGGGGCAGGTCCACACCGAGTGCCCTGCCTAGAGCAGTTCTCCTCTTGGACTCTCCCACCTCCTCCTACCCCGGGGTTTGCTACTCTAGTCCGTCCCCTTAAAACAGCTTCTTCAGCACTCTCCTGCTTCTCTGCTTCTTCACGACAGTACTGGAGACCTTTCCTCACCAGGGTAGGAGGCTTTGCTGTGCATCTTTTCCCTACTGTGTAGTACTCCCCTGCATGGATGCAATACTGGGGATTGAACCAGGGCTTCGCCTGTGTGAGGCAAGTGCCCTGCTTGCCTGAGTTACACCCTAGTCCTCTCATGCAGCTAGGTGAGTACCCTGAAATGGCTTTCTAGAAGAACCAAAAGGATCATGAGACCCATGGCATGTGCCTCTCCTAAGTAAGTTCTGAAACTCCAGGGCTCTGTGGAGCACCCCTCTGCTTACAGTAGCTGGAGGCACACACCTCCCAGGTACTGAGCACCAGCTGTAGAACTTCCTTTTCTGTGGACCTGTGTCCCTTTCTCAGAAAACAAAATGGGCTCAGAGAGATTAGGTAACTTGCCCAAAGTCACACAGCCAAGAGGCAGAACCAAATCACCAGCCAGCTCTGCTCCTTCCCAGCCTCCCCCTGCGCTTTGAGACCCTCAAGGACAGGCCTGGCCATTCTGCTTTTGCCCCTCCCCACCGTGGGGCTAGTGGGCCCTCCTTATCCCCTAGTCTGAAAGGCTGAATAAAAGTTCAACAACCTTGGACCAGCGGTGCCCCAGTGGAGCTGCCAGCTCCTGAGTTCCTTCCAAGAGGCTGTTTGCAGCTAGGCAACCGGTGGAGGCACACCTCGCCCACGTGGGCACTGACGTCATCACCCTCCTACTCCTCCCAGTTAGCTAGGAGCATCCGGCAGCCCTGCCCCCTCCAGCTCTGGGCAGCTCCCCAGAGAGCCCGACCCGGCCCTAGCCGGGAACCAGGTCCGTGCCATCCCCCATCCGTGCTGTCCACCCCATCCCCCCGTCCCCCCTCCGGCTTCAGCATCCTCCTTTACAGACCAGATCAGCCGGCGCCTGGCAGCTTCCCAGATTGGCCCTGCAGACCCTGAGCAAGCCACATGGAGGGTGGGCAACCTGCTGTCCATCATTCATCACAGCCAGCCACTTCCAACACGGAAATGCTAGTTTATTCATTTAACACTACAAATTTCACTCTCTGAACCTGTCAGTGTCACTCCATAAGCTGCCAGCGGCCCTAGGGAAGGTAAGACCAAGGTGGTCACTGAGGCAGAACCTAGTGGACTGAGGGCACCTTGGCTCCAAAGGGGCAGGATGGCCCTTTGCCTGTGTGGCTGAAACTCAGCACACTGAGTCATGACAATTCAGGGGCGCTTGTTTATTCTTTAGTATGCAGATCATAAGCAGCTACTGTACTGGGGTTCCTGTGTCGGTGGTAGGGACCCCAATCAGCCTGTTCCCGAATGGTTCTCTGCTCTTCATTTCCAGTGGAACAGTAGCTGATTAGAGTCTCATTTGAGGCCCGAGTGATGATGATCTGCGGAATGACAAATTTCTTCTTGTTCGACTTTTGCTTTACATCAGGTTTCTCTAGAGGGAAGAAAACATCCAGGCATTTAGTGGCTGTGTGGGGAACTTCCACAATGCAGACAAGGCCTGTCTGGGGCCAGAATAAAGGAATCGGGCTTGGGGTTAGCAGGAGAGACTGTGCACGGAAGTTCCAAAGCTCACATGGATTCACAATGCAGCCACAAGGGTCCTTTCCTTCAAGGGAGAAACAGGAGACTTTCTAGATTTCCTGTGCCCTAGGGAAACAGCTGTAGGGTGGCTTCAGGGCAACAGCACAGGAAGGAGAGGATATAAAGGCAGTTCTGCCCCAGATGCCCAGCATCCAGAGGGTTATAACTNGGCCGAGTCCCCGGAGGGACGCGCTCCGGGTGGGATGGGGACGGTGGTTCCTGCAGCAGTCTCTGGGTTGGGTGGCTTTCCCTGCTCTGCTCGTTGCTCCGTACCTCTCAACCCCTGGTCTGGGGGTCTTTGAGGCGAGATGAAGGCGTTCCCCTCCCTCTGTCGGCCAGCGTGGCCTCGAGGCTGCCAAGCGGCCGCGCTGCAGATCTGCCAGCCTTAGTCTGGGCCACCCCTCTCGGGACGTTTGACTTCCCTTCCTTTGGTTTCCTCTGGTGGAGGGGGGTGAACGCCGGAGGGTCCCCGCCGGATGGAAGCAGGGTGTTCTATTAGGTCCTCTTCCTGGGCACCTCCTGCTCCTTTCCTCCCCAGGTCACCAAACCAAGGCTCAAATGTGTCCAGAAGGGACCTTCCCCGGGGAAAGTTACCTGCCTTCTGTTAGGATTTTCACTGGGATATTTTTAGATGTTTCTAAGGAAATTCGTTAAACGTTGTAACCAAGTAGGCAGATCTCTCTGAGGCGTTTTGCTGGCTGCTACTAAACTGGGAGTTTTTCATTTAGTGTTTAGGCATCCAAGGGGTCACACTGACCCTTAGGGGAGCTGACTTCATTTGCCTGCAGCTCTTCAGCCTTTCATTTTCTTCCTGTCAGCAAGGATCGAGTGAACCCTTCTCTGTTCCTGATTTGATTCCTCTGTCTCCTAGCTCCCTTCTTCTTGAACCTGCTGGGCCCCCAGTGACCACTCCCCCCCCGCGGTTTCAGGCCGCCTTTGACTCAGCAGTACTGGGACTTCAGAGGCCAGATCATTAGGATGCCATGCCCAGCAAGGCACAGTGGCTAACACACCTTAATCCCAACAACTCCAGGGGCTGGGGCAGGAGGATTGCAATTTCGAGGCCACCTGGGCAATTTAGGGAGACTATATCTCATAAAAAGGGCTGGGGCTGTGGTTCAGTGGTGTGGTTCCCCTAGGTTCAATCCCCAGTATCACAAAAGAAAAAAAACAAAAACAAAAACGTAGGAGCGTGGCCATGCTCCTGCCTTATTTTGAGATGCTAACTTTCAGACCCCAGCTGGTGCTCTGAGGAGACTGGCAGGAGTGGATGGATCCCTGTACACCTGCAGTCTGGGACTACAACTCCTGGGAGACAGGGCTTTCTAAGATCATCAAGATGAGGTTATTCCAGACTGGGATGGCCCCTAATCCCAGATGATTGATGTCTTTGTAAGAAGAGCGTTTTAAACACAGAGGTAGAAGACCACGTGGAAATGGAGATGAGAGTGAGATAGCTCCAACTGAAGGACCTCAGGGATCCTGAAGATTTAATAGCTTGGAAAAGGCAGGAAGGAGTCTCCCCTAGTCTTCAGAGAGTGTGTGGCCCTGCTGACACTGAGACCTCAGATTTCTGGCCTGCAGAACCATGAGAGTGAATTTTTGTGGTATTTTGTTACAGCAGCCACAAGATACATGTACAGGCCTCGCATGTTCTGACAGCCCTGAGGTCCCAGCTGACCACCAGCATCGAACTCAAGACATATGAACAGATAGCTCTTCAGATGGATCCTACCCCTCAGCATTAGGTTACCCCAGTGTGGAAGCAGCCCTACCTGGATTGCACACCCATTAACTATTCCTGGATGCAAGGTCATGCACAAAACCAGTTGATGCATCCTTACCTTGCTTCCTGCTTGCCCAAGGATGGATGCTATGTCCCTTTAATTTGTGCACGTCTCTCCCATGAGCACTGCTACATCAGTGGGTCCATCAATACTTACCTTGACCCTGAGGAGTGCAGCTGGTCACTGCACCATCCACCCCACAGCTACCCTCCCCAGTTGCAATGGTATAAAGTTTTTTTTTTTTTTTTTGGCGGGGGGAGGCTACTGGGGATTGAACTCAGGGGCACTCAACCACTGAGCCACATAGCAGCCCTATTTTGTGTTTTGAGACAGGGTCTCACTGAGTTGCTTAGTTCCTTGCTTTTGCTGAGGCTGGCTTTGAACTTGGGATTCTCCTACCTCAGCCTCCTGAGTTGCTGGATTATAAGCGTGTGCCACCAGGCCTGGTGAAGTTATTTTTTTTTTTTTAACTTTTTTTTAGTTGTCAATGGACTTTTATTTATATGCAGTGCTGAGAATCAAACCCAGTGCCTCACACATGCTAGGCAAGTGCTCTACCACCGAGCCACAACCTCAGCTTGAAATTACTGTTTCAAGTTGCATTTTTTTTTTTTTGTACCAGGGATTGAACCCAGGCATGTTTAAATTAACTGCTGAACCACATCCCCACATCATCTTATTTATTATTTTGAGACAAGGACCAAATTGTTGAGGCTGGCTTTGAAACTGTGATCCTCCTGCCTCAGCCTCCTAAACTGTTGTGATTATAGGTGTATGCCAGCGAGGCTGGTTTAACTTCCATTTCTTGTTATGGTTCTGAAAACTTCCTTCCTCTCATACTGGTTTTTTTTTTTTTCTTTCTCTCTCTCTTCCTCTATACAAAGGCTGTTTGAGGCCATTGCTGTTTTTATAATTGGGGACTTCTGCCTTTTTCTTGTTGACTTGCAGGATTTCCAATGGGAAGATTGTTCCTTGTCCAACCTGCTGCAGATCCACAGTCTCCAGAAGACTGAGGGACTAAGCTGAAGCAGCACCTGGACACACCCAGGAAATGGTGGAGGCGGCCCCAGCCCTCCCAGGACTGGCCTGCAGGTGCTCCACCCCAGGCAGGGCCAGCAGATACAAAACCAGGACTCCCTCAGCACACAGCCCACCCTGCGCTGCTCTGTGAAGCAGGACTTAAAGCCCGTCTTCTCAACATCCACGTCAAGGCCTGCTGAGGGGACAGGACCCTGCTACCCTACAGGATAGCCTGCCTCCCTGCCAGAGCAGACATCACAAGGCATCTGGGGAAGTGCAACGTGGCAGAGCACTCATCTGTGTGTTGTCCCGTGTGGCATGTAGGGCCACCTCAAGGCACTCCGTGCACATCCACCTGTGGAGGTGCTGCAGACCAGGGACATGCATCCCCACGTGGCAGCCAGACTTCACACGTGGCTGCTGTGGGGCACTTGTAGGCGGGCTGCCACCCTGCCACCGCAGGGCACCTGTGTCTCCATCGGGAGCGATTCAGGGTCCCGGTGAGGAGCTCTTTCCTGGCTTCCCACCAAGTCCCTGGGAGCTGTGCTTCCTGGAGGGAACCCTACACCTGCCTGGCCAAGAACAGCCCAGAGGACCCTGCACTGGAGCAGACGGTCGCTCTGAACACAGGTTTGGGGTGGGTGCCTGGGCTTAGTGGTCTCTGCGGTGACCAGAAGAGGATGGCCATGCTGAGCCCTGACACCAGTAGCCAGGCCTCCCTCTGGCCAGTGGGGTGGAGACTGAGCAGCCACACAGAGTCAGACAGCAGCGACTCTTTATTTTAGGCCAGGCTGGTGGCCATACAGGTGTGTGGCAGGCAGGTGGCCTCGGGCTCAGGCTGGCCTGGGAGAGGCTATACAGAAGTGGGAGCTGGACAGCGGTTCTGGAATATTCATCACTCACCACCAAAGTGAGCCAGGGCAGGGAGTGTCAGAGTTCCAAACTCAGGGCAGGAACACCTGGGCCAACACAAGCGAGCAGGGCAGCTGCTGTCCAATCAGTCAATCACAGTCCCACACTGCCGTGCCCAAGTTCCTGGGACGGGGCTGGCAGGCTGTGGCAGGAAACTGGCTCAGAAGGCTTTGACTGTTCTGGGGGAAGGGAGACTGCTGCTCTGGCCAGGCTCCTACCTCCCTGCTCTGAGCTGCTGCCCTGTGAGGGCCACTCTAGTGTTGGCGGGCTGGGTTGTGCCTGCAGATGTGCAATGCTAGAGGCCTGCCAGTGGTGTACAGGCCCCAGCTTTCCCTCTACCAGGTCTCAGAGGCTAGCAGAGAACAGAGCAGGGGCGGGCTCGGGGGCTGCCTCGGCCCTGCTGGGAGAGGGGCAGATGTGGGTGAAGAAGGGGCAAGAGCAGGAGACCCCTGCAGGCCTGGCTGGCTCCCCACCCCAGGGCCAGGTGTGCAGGGCAGCATGGAGGCCCATAGGCTGACCTCAGTGGCCCTGGACCCCTCGGGGCAGGAGCTGCACATAGCTCAAGGCGCTCTGTAGTGACGTCAGGCAGTAGCCCTCCTCTCCAATCAGGTAGCTGCAAGGAGGGGCAAAGGCACGTGTCACGTTGAGGGGCATGACACCCAGGACTCTGGAAAGTGACGTCTGCTCTCACAGGGCAGGACCTGGGCCAGAGGTGACCAGACCTGGGCTGTCAGGGAGGCCAGGCTTGGGAGGGCCTTTCCCTACTACCTATTTGTCCGTGGGTGGCAGAACCACCCTTCCATGAGCAGGTGTTGTCAGGGCCTGCTGAGCAAGGGACTGTGGGACACAAAGGGCTCTAGGCACAGGTGCACCTACAACATGGCCCAGAGGTGCT
Source organism: Marmota marmota marmota (assembly GCF_001458135.2). Taxonomy (NCBI): domain Eukaryota; kingdom Metazoa; phylum Chordata; class Mammalia; order Rodentia; family Sciuridae; genus Marmota; species Marmota marmota. The sequence goes on along the minus strand of NW_026000222.1, from coordinate 440,838 downwards.
GCTGGGGCCTCCAGCCTGCCTTCCTGTCTGCCCACAGCCTGTCACTGCCTAGCACCAGTCTAGGAACGGGGTGAAATCCCCTGGTGGACATGGCTGTCCTGTCTCTAGTCCTTCCCAAGGAGACACCTAGCTGGGGGTGCATGCCTGGCCCTGCCCCCGCACTGGCCCGGGTATTCCTACCCCTCATGGGTGAATTCCTCCAGGGCAGCACACTCTGACACCAGCTGGGGAAGCCCACTCCTCAGCACCACGAAGGACAGGATGGGCAGCAGGTCATCAGCACCACTGTTGGGCAAGAGCACAGCAGCTGGTGGGCTCCAGGGCCAGAGGGCCTTTCACTCCCCTAGCCTGGTGGCCCTGGAGTGGTCTTGGCCTGCCTGTTCTCCTGCCTAGCAGCAGAACAGACCCCCTGAGTATGGATGGATGGTCCCCCTCCTGGCGGCCTAGCACCCTGACAGTGTTGTGGCCACTCGGCTCCAGGCAGACATGATGCTCTGGGCGTGTTGCTCAGGGCCAGCAGCTTTGGGAAGAGTAGAGGCAAGGAGCCAGGGAGGTGGCCGGAATCTGAGCCGGGGCTTGAGTTGGTTGAGCCCCTGCCCTGCAGGAACATGGTGGCCCTGCACTGGCTCCACAGATGGGCTGGTGGGGGTAGAGGCTGGGACTCATGAAATAGGTGAAGAGGCCATTGGGAGCCAGGCCACTTCTGCCAGCTTCTCCCTTTCAGAGCCTGAAGTGGCCAGGAGGATTCTGCTTCCTTGCCTCCGGTGGAGCTCGGCCCTGCACTGCTGACCTGAAGCTGTAGGCCCCAGGTGCAGGGCAACAGGAGGCAGAGCTTATGCAGGGCTGAGGGGGACACAGCCTCCAGGTCAGAAGGGTGCTAAGTCCAGGGAGTCACAGTAGGATTGGGCACCACAAACCCCCTGGGCTACTGAGGCGGGGAGAAACCAGCTCGCCTCAGGACATGCCAGCAATGTCCCTGGCTGGGCGACCTGTGCAGGGCCCGGGGACTTCAGAGTGGCAGCTGCCTTGTTTGTGCTAGGTGTGTGACGGGGGCTACCAGCACATGCTGCTAGGGAAAGGAGTCTTCAGCTTCGCCACATCAGCCAAGGACCCATCCCTGAGAAGCCTTTCCCAGCCTGATGCAATGCCAGCAGCCTTGTCCAGATGGCTGGAATGTGAGGAAGGGGCAGGCCCCAGCCCCTCTGAGCCCAGGTCCTCTGTGGACTGTGCTAAAGTGAACGGCCCTGGATGCTTGGAGAGGCAGGGCTGCCGGGTCCTCCTCAGATAGCTTCAGGGCAGGTGGGAGAGTTCCCTCCTGCCCAGTCTCTGAGGGCAGGGCAGCTCCTCCTACCTGGGTGTCCTTCTCGGGGTGCCCTGGCCCCTCCTAGAACTCACATGGCAGCTGCCGGGGGATGGGCGCTGGCCTGGTGCGTGGCTTCCTGGGCGCGGCAGTACTCTTCGGCACAGACACAGATGGCCCGCAGGGTCCGCACTGTGGCACAGAAGCCTGGCTTCAGGGGTGGGGGTACAACAGAAGGACCCAGCAGGAACAGGAGGACCAAGGGTCCCCATGTGGGCGTCCTGCTGCTGCCCACCGTCTCCTGAGGTACAGGGCTGAGAAGAGCTGGTGCCATGCCTCCAGGGGTGCTGCCCTCACATTTGGCCAGAGAATGTCGGTAGCCCAGAGGCGCCAGCACAGGGCCAGACCACCGTGAGGCGGGAATCTGCCTCGTGACTCCCACCTCTCAAAGCCCCCCGTACCAATGTGCTCCAGCTTCTTCTGAGGGCAGCTCTCTAGGACCAGCAGCCCCAGCTCCTGGACTGCGGCACAGTAGGGGTAGGTGGTGGCCCCCCGAGTCTCAGAGTGCGGGGGGAGGAGCCGGGTGGGGATGCCAAGGGCTGTGGGTGGCACGTTCCTGTAGAGCTCCATGCTCCTACTCAGGGCAGCCTCCTGGGTGCAGTGCACACTCCTAGGGCAGAGAGAGGCCAGCTCAGGCCAGGGCAGGGCCAAGCTGTGGCTGGGGGCCCTCGAACTCTGTCCTGGGGAGACTTGGCTGGCAGTGAGCCCAAGCAAACAGTCCAACAGTTCCCAAGCCTGCCTTGGGACCCGAGTCACCTGAAGAGCAGGCGGTGGTGCTCCAGGGCTTGTCTGGGGTGGCTGGCAGGCAGGGGACATACCTGTAGAGGGCCAGCAGCAGGGGCCACAGTGGGGAGAAGAAGGGCTCCTCGATGCACGCCAGGCAGCGGTCCTTGCAGGTGGCTGTGTTCAGGTTCTCAAAGGCCAGAAGGGTCAGCGAGAGCAGCCTGTCTGCCAGGAACAGAGTTGGGGATGTCCAGGCAGCCCCCCGCCCCGCCGACTGCCATTACCTCTGCAGGCTCTAGGCCCAGAGCAATGGTGTCCTCCTCCCCCCGAGCCAGCCTGTGTGGCTGAGCCACAGGAAGGTCCAGGCTCGGTGTGGGGAGGGCTCCATTTGGTCCTTCTACTTGCCTTCAATCTCTGCACGCCCACCCCTGCCATGCTGGGTGGGTATGGCCTGGGGCAGGGCAGGGGGTCTGAGGCCAGAGGCCTGCTGCACCTCCTCCCTGGGGCTGCTGTGTAGCCAGGGGTCTGCAGAGGAGAGGGAAGGATGGCCCCTTTCTAAAGGACCTGCCTCACATCTGTAGGAAACACAGGGCTTTAGAGTCTGTGCAGAAGGGGCACGACCAGAGCCTTCAGGACGTGGGCAGCACTGGTTCTTAAAATCATGGAAGCCTTCATCCCTAGAAGGGGCTCACAAGACCCCTGCCACCTGAGCCCCAGGGTCCTCATGCCATTTCCCAGTGGAAGGGCTGGGGGTGAGCTGCAGACTCCAGCTGGTGCCCATGCTGGACCAGCAGTCCTGGGCTGGGGAAACGCGCACCTCGTTGGCCCAGGGCACAGCCAGTATTAATTGCTGCCCACAGTTCTGACAGGTCTCCTGTGACAGGAGAGTTACAGGGACCAGGGCAACAAGGAGGGATGGACAGGTCATTTCTCCCCACCTCCCTATGTAGCCCAGGGAGGACACAACCCAGAACAGAGGGAGACCCTGGGTGGGTCAGGGTCCACTGAGCCACATGGAGGATGGACAGAGGCTCTGTTGTCCAAGAAGGGGCTTTGGCTAGAGGGCTGCCACATGGGTCTGCTGCTCACCGATGGCATCGTGTATGTCCTTCACTGTAGTCTTCAGGCACTCCAGCAAGGGCTCCCTCTTTGTTCCCGGGCTCTGTGGCTCAGGCTGCCCCCCAGGACCCTGGCTCCACCTCTCAGACACAGCCAGGAACTGCTCCAGGTCCTCAAAGGAGCTGTCCTTGTCTGGCAGCCAGGCTGAGGCATCCGTCAGGGGTGAGGGAAGCCCAGCTGGGCTGCTGTCTGCCCCTCTGTCCAGGGGCCCAGGGTTGAGTGGGGGCAGGGTGGGCGTGGCAGGGAGTCCTTCCTGGGGCCTTGGAGCCACGCTGGACTCTGGGGGGGGGAGCATGCAGTGGAGGCTCTGGGAGGACCGAAGCCGCCGGCCCCCGGGGGCCAGCAGTGCGTCAGCACCTGGGGCAGGCGCGGCGCTGAGGGCGCCCCGGCTCACGGCGGGGTAGAGGGCGCTGTACACCGCACACTGGAGCTGCTTGAGGAGCTGCGAGATTGGGTGGTCGGGGAGGCTGCAAGGAGAGCAGCAGGCTGACGGGCCGCACAGGAGGCACGCACCACTGCCTGCCCCATCCTTGCTCCTCAGCAGAGGGCAAGCCAGAGGCCTCCATGGGGGGTGAGAAGCCCGACCCCAGCCTGTCACCCTCTGTGGTGTCCACCCATCCACAAAGGTGCCGTGCCACAAGAGACCTCAGAGAAGCGATTCCTGTCTGGTTTCTGGAGCGTGACCTGCCCCCTGTGGGGAGGCTGCCATTAGGGCAGAGGGGCCAAGGCAGAGGGAGCCCAGGCCTCCACAGGGCCATGGCAGAGGGGCCATGGCGGGAGAGGGTGTCAGCAGCACCAGTGCCTCGGCCAGAGCCCTAGCCCCATGGCCTGCTACCCCACCAGCTGCCTCCCCAGCCATCACAACTCAGCTTTTTTCCTCAGCCTCTTCCATGTTATCCAGCTATTGACAGGAGAAGCCCCTGGAGAACCGGTGGGTGGGATCTGTTTGGCCCAGAGTACCTGAGCAGGTGGGAGACAAGGTTGGTCACCAGTGACAGGTCCCCTGGGTTCCTCTTGAGCTTGCTCCTCCAGTGCTGTGGCCAGTCCTGTAGGACAGGGGGCCTTGAAGGAAAGCACAGTGGGTCCCCTGGGATGGGATGCCCCTTGTCCCCAACCCAGAGTGTGCCGGAGCCCTCCCAGGGTGTGGGGAAGACCCAGTACCAGTAGGCTATGTGACCCTAGCTCCGCCGCCCACCTGCTCCGCCAGCAGGACTCACGTGCTCTTGCTCGTACTCAAGGATGGCCGCGTAGAGAGCCCGCTGTTCCCGCTCCTCTGGGGTCAAGGCAACCTGACTGCAGAACCTCCTGGGGAGGAAGGGTGAGCTGGGCCCCAGGCTGGCACAGGGAACCCCGCTAGCTAAGAGACGTTAGGAGACACACCTGTTGGCAGCCTCCTGAAGTCGCAACCGGCGCTCCTCCATCTTCCGCTGGAGCTGGGGCAGCAGAGTCAAGGTGCCGGTAACATCTGACCTGAGAGGACCTCTGCCCCTTCCCTATCCCTCACGGATCCTGCATGCCCCCAGCACCTGAGATGTCCTGGGGACCCGCAGGCAGGCAAGGCCAGGACAGGCACTGACCTGGACAGGCTGTTCCCAGGGAAGACATCTGAGGCAGTCACAGCTTATGAACAGAGCTACTTGGTGCTGGAGGGGATGGACAGCTCATGCAGCAGCCAGGAGGTACGAGGCAGAGCAGCAGGTCGGCCATGGAGGACAGGCTCCTCCACAGCTCCAGAACTCCCAGGCTCTCCCTAGGCCCACTCTGCCCCATTGCAGAATCCCTAAACTCTAAGACCACACTCTGAATCTCTCCTTGGGGACAACCAGGATGGGCAGATGGGATGCTGTCTCCTCCCGGGCTTTGGCGATCACCAGATTCTCCATCATCTGCCGTTGTAGAGACAGAGTCTAGGAGGGGAAGGAGGATTCAGGCCCACTCCTCACCCACCCCTTGGACTCTTGCAACCAACCCTAGGCCCTCCCTGACCCACTCACCAGTGATGTCTTCTGCATGGCCTGGCTGGGGTCCAGGCGGGCCATCCTGGCCTCGTAAGTAGCCTTCAGCTTCTGGTTCTGCAGGGAAGCTTCCTCCAGGGGCGTCAGCTCCCTGGAAATGGTGCACGCTGCTGTCCAGACCCCAGGACTGAGTACCTGGTGACTCAAGCACCTCCCTTACATCCCTCCTGAGACCAAGTCATGGTGGCAAGGGCTGAAGGAGATGCAAGGGGTGTTCTGGGTAAACTAGACATGCCTTCCCTCCTAATCTGCCACCGAAACACAAGACTTCATATTGCCAGGAATTTTGGCTGGACATTTGAACTTGAATGAAAACTAGTTATGTATCTATGGAAACAACTTGGAACTCTTGAAAAGCACAATGTACATGCCAAACAGATTTGTTTGCAGTCTGCAAAAAAGGAGAACCATGTCTACTCTGGGATGGGGCAGCAGAGTCAAGGTGCCGGTAACAACTGACCGCAGCCCTCCCCCACCTCCCTCCTCTTGGTGGTGGAGGGTAGCACGTGGAGGGGCAAGACCAAGGAGGGAGAGTCCACCGGGAAGTCCTAACAGGACCCTACAAGGACGTGACTCTGGTGTTGTGGTGGAGTCAGTTCTAGAAGTGCCCTTGTGAGTTAAGTCTAAGACACCACTGGAACCTCCCTGCCCCTGCATTCTTCTGCCCCGGAGATGTATGTGCAGACATGAGGGAACCAGGAGCAGTGGGCAGGAGGAGTGGGTTCACTGGGCTTCCTGTATCTGTGTCTTGGTATCTTTCATTAGTTCTATAAAGTTCTCTGTCATTTGTATCTACTTTTTTTTTTTTTTGTACTGGAGATTGAATCCAGGGGCATTTTACAACTGAACTATATCCCCAGCCATTTTTTAAATATATCTTTTAGTCGTAGATAAGCATGATACCTTTATTTTATTTATTTTTGTGTGGTGCTGAGGATCTAACCCAGTGCTCATGTGTGCTAGGTAAGCGCTCCACCACTGAGCTACAACCCAGCTCATGTTTGTTTGTTGAGACAGGGTCTCACTCAGTTGCTGAGGCTGGCCTTGAACCTGCAATCTTCCTACCTCAGCTCCTGAGCTGTTGGAATTACAGGTGTGCACCACCACACTGGGCTGTTATATCTTCAAATAATGGCCCCCTTCCTTTCCTTTCTAGAACTCCAAAACACATGTTTGGCCTTCCATTTCTCTTGAGTCTGTGACACCTTCTTGATTGTATCCCAGGCTTCTCTCCAGCTGTCTGCACCACTGAAGACTCATTCAATTGATTTTGTGTGGATTCCCACCAGAGAATATAATTTATTCTTGTTCCCAACTAGTTTAATTTTTAGTTGTTGATGAACCTTTATTTTATTTATTTCACTTGGTGCTGAGGATGGACCCCCCAGGGCCTCACACTGGGCCACAGCTGGTTTTTAAAGTGACTTCGGGATTGTGTGTCCGGTTTCCTTTCTACTTGGTTCTTCCTGGGCTTGGCCTGCCTGTACAGTTCTTGTTCCTGGCAGCGTTTTCAGATGCAGGGGCCTGAGAGCACTACCTGAGGACACTCTTCAGGTCTGCTCTTGCTGTTTCTTGTTTCCTTCTGTGCTTGGCTATCTCTGGCTGTGGGCCATAGAACTCATGAAAGATGAAGGTCGTTTCTTCCTAAAAGGACTTGCATCTGCTCCTAGCATGCAAAAATGTTTCTACTCTAGACCCATTTCAACTGATTCCCCATGGTGGGCTCGCTGTGCTTGGCCTCCAAACCCAGTCCTCAACCTCAGTGCACCTCCCTCCATCTTACTTCTTAGAGCTTTGTGATTCTACCACCTGGAGCTTCTGGAAGATCTCAGGTGGCAGAAAAGGAGAAAGCTTCCCTCCTTCATCGGAACACACCCGGCGGTGTCGACTGGCAGGTGAGGGGACTGAAGCAGCCGCAGGCATGGCTGGCTTCAGGCGCACTTTTCCTGCAAACATACAAAGCCAGGATCAGCAGTGGGGGCCCACTGCACAAAACAGATGCAGACTGAGGATACTTCAGGAGAACTTCCTTCTTTGGGTACCCACCAAGCTTGGCAGCTGTTGACTGGGCCCGCTCCAGACACTGCCCAGCTAGCTTCAGCATCTTTGAGGTGTCGGGGGGCACAGTCTCATCAGCATCTGGGGAGGCACAGAGGCTGGCTGTACTCAGCTCTAGTAGTCAGAATCAGAAGCTTGCTAAGAACAGGCAAGCCCATCCTCACCTCTGACCCCCACCTCTGGCAGCCAGTGTGGCTCCACCGGCTGGTCTACTTGGCTCATGGCCATGCCCACTCCTGTGGCTGGCCAGTCCAGCATCAGACTAACCCTTGGCCTCTCACCAGACTCTGAATGTCAGAGCCCTGCTGGACTTTCACTCCTCACTGGGAGGCCTCATCCACAACTATGGCACATCTGGGGTGAGGGCCAAGCAGCCTCTGTGGCTACTGCACAGAGACAGGATGTGCAGAGGGACTCCTTGGGCATCTCCCACCTGCTGCACATGCTCCCAGAATTGCCTTCCTGCAGGTTGGCCCCAAGCACCACCTCGCACCCCGTCCCCTACCCAGAGCTTCCTTCTACAGAACCATTCCTAAGCAGACACCCCCTCTGCCCTGGACCCCATCAGCCCTAGCTCCTGGACCTACTGCTGTGCTCCCCTTAGAACAGAACCTGTAAGACGCTATTTTCTTCTCATTCCCAGCTCTGCTGAAACTGTCCTTACCCATGCCCAACTTGCCAAAGACGGCAGGCTGCTCAGGTTTCTCTGCTTCTTGGATGTTACCCTCCCTTGATGATATCTCTTCCCAATGCCTCAATCCTGGAGTGCCCTCTGGCACTCAGCTGAGCTCCTTCCCTCTCTGGGGAACTGGGGTGACCACTGATTTTCCCTGACTGAGCCCTACATCCACTGAGCTGCTTGCTTTCAGACTTAATGTGTTCATGGTGGAATTCTCTCTTTCTCCCTCACAAATCTTCTTTGCCCTACCATCCACCTGAGCTCCTCCTGCCCTTGGCACCACCTTCCCATAACAAGTCTGGTCAATCCCACTGCAAGGTACGTGCCAAACCTTTCACTGCTCCTGCCTCCAGTAGTCCAGCTCCTGCTGTCCGCTCTGCAGAACTTCCTTCAGTCTTTGTTCCTGTGCAGGCCTCTCTCACAAAGCTCAAAGCCTCTGTGAGCTCCTTCACAGCTCACACAGGCACACAGAGCCCTGCCCACATCCATTCCCTTCTCAGGGACTTTGCATGTCCTTATCTTAAGAACACCCCCACCTATGTGCTGCCTTCTCCTCTCTGCCTTGGTCAGTGCCTTGTCCTCCTGAGAATCCATCCCTTTGCCCATAGCATTGCCCCTGGATGCCACCATGCCACACTTTTACAGTTCAAGCTCTTGACCCACTCTCTGCTAATGATCAGGCTAGAAGGACACAGAGACCTCAGGCCTGGAAAGCATCAAGAGCTAAGATCTCACAGCGTGCCTTTATGAAAGACGCAAGGCTGAGCTGTACCTTGATGAGCTCCAGCATCCTCCAGTAGCACCTGGGAGATGTAGTGGATGCTCCTCAGGTATTCCGTGTATGCCTCCTGCGTTCCCGAGGGGAGAAATGGCAGGGGTCAGGCCACTAGAGGGGGTGACAGCCTCAGGGAACAGAAGCAGCAGTACCTGCTATCCCTGAGAGAGACCCCTAGCCTGTGGTGATTCACTGGGGCAGACAGCATCCCCACTGTCCAGACAGGAAGGAAAAGATGCCTGAGACGGATGCCAGAGGGCTTATTCCTACAACATCTGCACTGGGCAGTGAAAGCAGGGACCACCTGGGCATCAAGCTGTCTCTCACTGTCCTCTCAGGCACAGAAAAGCAGTGATTACTTCAGTGGCCTGGGGAAGCAGCTTCAGCAGCTGATGCTGTTTTTCACTCTGTGCAACAAGTTTCCTTCCTGTGCAACACAACCATTCATTCTGTCGTTTAAGGAAAATGCGTCCTCAGAGGTTAAGGAGGGGATGAGGCTGCAAATCCCAGACTCACTTTATGGCTTAGGTTCAGGAAAACCCTTTTTCCCAGAACCACAGAATAAATCCCCGCCCAGGAGCTGGAACGGCTGAATGCGGCGTTTTTAGGGTGCGACTGCTCTGACCACGGCTCTGACAGCCCCGGAGCGGGGAACCACAGCACAGAGTGCTTGTTTTCTTCTAAACCAGTTGTCAAATCATCCACCCTAGATTCAGTCTGCACTACAGAGACAAGGACAAAATGGATTCCAGCAGATTTCTGACTCTTGCCCCAGAAAACCAACTTGGGGAACCAGGATGCCCTCCTTGGGCAGCCAGTGTGGCTCCACAGGCTGGTCTGCCTGGTCGCCGCCCACGAGGTGGCAACCATTGTCAGGGGCAAGTCACCCCGCGCCCCGCATTTCCTTCCCGCGGCCTCTGAAGGCTACTGCACCTCCGCATCCCCAGAGCCGGGGAGGCCCTCGGGCTCCGTCCCGGACTGGGTCCGCTGGCCCCGGAGCCACACACGCATCTGTCAGTCCCGTACGCTCGGCGGCTTCGCACCCACCGGGGCTCGGGTTCTGACTCGCTGGCCAGACGGAGCTCTGCCCGGCGCGCGCCGCGCTGCCCGAGTCCACCGCGCGGCCCACAGCCAGCAGCCAGCCGCAGCCGGAGCGCGCCGG
>NW_026000222.1:361945-430922 GCF_001458135.2 Marmota marmota marmota | reverse complement strand
CCCGGCAGGTGGAGGGCCGGGGGCAGGGGCAGCCCCGAGCAGCTTGTCACGAGTTCTAGGCGACTTTCGTCCCTGAGGGCAGACCCGCGGGCGGCCGCGGCGGGCAGTGTGGCCCTCGGCCTGATAGGACGCGTTCCCTGCCTCGCCGGTGTCGGGTCCGGTGACGCCCAACGGCTGGGTCGAGCCGAATTCTGCACGCAGACAAGTGGGGCGGAGCGGAATCGCGCGGAACCGAGCGGAACCGAGCGCGTAAGTTCTAGCGGGGCCGAGCGGAACTTTCCAAGCAGAGTGAGGTCGAACCCCGCCGAGCCGAGCGGAGCCGCGCAGAACGAGGGGGTCGAGCCGAGCGGGGCCGAGCGGGCCGTCTGTCGAGCCGAGAGGGCCCGAGCGGAGCCGAGCAGGCCCGAGAGGGGTCGAGCGGAGCCGAGCGAGCACAGTCGAGCTGAGCCGAGTCCGCCCGAGGCGCCCCCGAATACCTCGGGCCCGGCTGTACTGGCGGCCGCCGCCATGAAGCGGGACCGGCTCGGTCGCTTCCTGTCGCCGGGGGCGGCGCGGCCGCGCGGGGCCTCGGGCGGCGGCCTTGGCGGCCGAACCCGGGGCCGACCCTCGCGCAGCAGCGCACCAGGCGTGGACAGGGCGGCGGCCTTGGAGGCGGCGCGTCTCAGCTGGGCCCCGGCTCGGGCCTGCGCGGACGCGGGCGAAGACGGAGCGGACGAGGCAGGTGGGTCGGGCCGCGTGGGCGAAGCGGGCCGGGGTAGCGGGCCACCCCCGCCCCTTGGCGCGGTGATGTGAAGCGCAGAGGACCTCGGGCCCGCGGGACGCGCCCGGCCGTCTGTGGGCTCGCGTGGCGGTGGTTTTCGGCAGGCCGGCCACCGTCTAGGCTGCTAGGTGTTCAGCGCTCAGGTCTTGACGTCCGACAGCTCCGGCCTTCATTCCTGCTCGTTCATGGTGCTGGGATTGAACCCAGGGGCGCTGTACCACTGAGCCACATCCCCAGTTCCTTTTGCTTTTTGAGACGGGGGTCTTGCTAAGTTTTTGAGGCTGCCCTTGAACTTGGGATCCGCCTGCCTCAGCCTCCCGAGCCACTGGGATTACAGGTGTGCACCACTGCTCCAGGACCTGCTGACCCTTTGTTCTGTGCACCTTTTAGATACCTTAACCACCCTGAGCCTCAGGTTCCTCTTGTGAAAGCTCATCCAGAAGGTGTGGTAGAAGCACTTCATTGTGACTACTTGACCCCCCTGGCTGCAGCTGCGTCGGCTCACTGCAGCAGTGTACTTGGCCTGTGTAATAACTTTGCCCTTCTGAGAAGGCCTTTCTGTGCCCCCTTGTTTAATCACTGGGGGCAGGAAATGAAGTGACACCCTCGTTTGGCAGGCAGGAGACACGGGGATGGATGGTGTGGGCACAGCTCCTTCATTTCTAGAGCAGGAATGAAGTTCCACCCTGGTGGAGGCATTTGGAATTGTTGAACCAGTGATCTTCCAAAAGGCTGGATGTCCCGCTGAGCCCAGTGCCTGAGGCCTGAGGGCCTCACACATCCAGCCTGAGGCCTGCCTCTCAAGGCCCCAGAGGGCACTTCCCCCCAGGCTCAGATTCCTCAGAGCTTCTCCTGTGTCCGTGCACAGCTGCCAGGCTTCCTGCTGACTGCTGCCATTGCTTTGTCCAGGAACAGGCCGGGCTCTTGCCATGGGGCATTGTCGCCTCTGCCACGGGAAGTTCTCCTCACGGAGTCTCCGAAGCATCTCTGACAGGGCACCTGGGGAGAGCTCTGAGAGACCGTCCCCAGGGGAGCGTGTCTTCATCAGGGACTTCCAGCGTCTGCTGGGTGTGGCTGTGCACCAGGACCCAGCCTTGTCTCAGTTTATCTGCAAGAACTGCCACACCCAGTTCTACCAGTGCCACAGCCTCCTCAGGTCCTTTCTGCAGAGAGTCAACGCCACCCCGACAGGTCATCGGAAACCTTGTGCAAAGTAGGCTCCCCTGCCCTTTTTCAGTAGTGGGCATCAATCTAGGGTTTCATCCACATGCTAGGCAGGTGCTCTACCACTGAGCTACAACCAGGCTCAGTTTCCTCATAGTAGGCTTTTTTTTTTTTTTAATATTAATTTTTTTAGTTGTAGTTGGACCCAATACCTTTATTTTATTTATTTTTAATGTGGTGCTGAGGATGGAACCCAGGGGCTCGAACATGCCAGGCGAGTGGTCTACTGGTGAGCCACAACTCCAGCCCTCATAGTAGGCTTTTGTTTAGTCATTTAGGGGATGTTCAGGGATACAGCATGTCACAGGAAGTGCCCGGGGTGCTGGGTGGTGTTTAGGGTCAGGGAGCACCGAGGTGGGAACCTTTGCAGTGGGGTGGGTAGGCAGTGCCTGGCTCTGCAGAAGCCAGTGTAAGCAGGCCCTGGTACTTCGGGCACCCATGGGACCCACAGAAAATTTGCAGAGCTCTGCCCAGACTTCAGCTTTCCCAGGTTCTAAGGGCAAGGGGCAGCCCTGGGAAGGAACAGGTTTCCCAGCAGAGGGTTTTCAGCGGGAGGCAGCTGGAAAGGTTTGAGAGATCTGAGGCTCCTACAGAGGGAGCATCTGCTTATGGCCACACTGATCTCTGCAGGGTTGGTGCTCAGCCCCCCACAGTGGCAGAGGAAGGAGCTCGTCTGGGTAAGTCTGCCCCTGGTATCAGGGTGGGCTTTCATTTGGGCTGGGAGTTGGCCTGTATGGGGCTGACATCTCTATTGACTCTCCTCAGTGGATCTGATCACCTCGAGCCCCCGGTGCCTGCACGGCTTGGTGGGGTGGGTGCACGGACATGCGGCCAGCTGCAGGGCCCTGCCCAGCCTTCAGAGGACACTGTCCTCCGAGTACTGCGGCATCATCCAGGCTGTGTGGTGCTGCGATCAGGGCCACGACTACACCATGGACACCGACTCCCGCTGCAGAACCTTCTTGCAGGACAGTGCACTGGCAGTCAAGTGGGCCTGGGACCAGGAGACGGCCCCACGGCTCACCCAGAACCAGGCATCCAGCCCCCCTGGGGTTGCCCTTCAGCTCTCCCAGGGCAGAGGGACCACAGTTGGGTCTGAGACCAAGATGCCACCCAGCATGGATACATCCTCACCTCCCTCAGATGGCAGCCCTGTGGGGCCTGGGCCAGGCCCCCCACCACAGCCCAGCTTTCCCCCCTGCGAGGCCCCAGGTAGGAGGCACCTGTAGCCTGTGCTAGGCTAGGATTTTGTATTCCCTAGTGAGGCAGGGTCTTCAGCTGAGAGCAAACTTCTCCACCATCCTGGGTGTTGGTCGTGGTGCGGGGAAATGGAGGTGACAGGAAAAGATGTGGAGCCAGCCTCCATGCTTCTTCCTGGGAGCAGGTGGGCACCCACCTGTTTGGGCTTTCCATCCCTTCCCAAGTAGGCTTTGCTCTAGCAGTTATCGTGAAGTTTCTCCTCTGTTGTCCAGTCTTTCTCCAAGTCAGTGCTCAGGGCAGAGGGCACCAAGGGAAAGGAGGATAATGGGGCCCTTGTATATGGGATGTGGGGGAAGAGAAGCCTCTGCTTTGGGCCAGCTGCCTGTGACTCCCTGGTGTGTGGCAGCCTCTGCTGCTGACTGGCTGAGGGGAGCAGTCCTTCTGTGGGGCCCAGACCCCACTTGTGTGTGGTGCAGCTGCCCCTACACATTGTGTTGGGAGGGCCAGTGTCAGCTTCCTGTCTACCTCTGGTTTTCTATGGGTACCTGTACACCTCTCACCTGTGGGCACTCAGCTGGCTCCTATGTGCAGGTCCTCAGTGGGCCTCTAAAGAAACACGACCACCCAGGTGGTTCAGCTAGAGACATGTGGATGGGACAGCACAGCTCCCTGGAAGGGCTATGAGGGCAGAGCTGAGTGTCACAGGCATTTCAGAGTGCTTGATTTTGTGAACTGTGCACAGGTGTAGTGGCATCTGTAGTCCCAGCTACTCAGAAGGCCGAGATGGGAGAATCGTCTGAGCTTGGGAGTTTGAGACCTACCTGGGCAGCACAGCAAGACCCATCAAAGCAAAACCTGAAAACCAATATTCTTAGAAATGTCCCCAAAATTCCAACTGTGGGGCAGCCACCTGGATTAAGGGCCTGAGCCTGGGAGGAGGAGTCAGGCTTACTGACAACCATCTGGGAGGTTCCTATATCTCTGGACATGGGGTTGGGCTAGGCTAGAAGGGGGCTGAGGCCCGAGGACCCCAGGCTCTGCGGAGGCAGCTGCAGCACACTGCCTCCGCGTGAGAGCCTCTGCTGCGTTGGTAACAGGAGCCTGTTCTTCACTTCCCAGGGCAATTGGGTGAGAAGCAGGTTCCGTCTTCAGCCTCGGATGATCGGGTAAAAGACGAGTTCAGTGACCTTTCTGAGGGGTGAGAGAAGAGTGGGTTTAAATAGCCTAACATTTCTCCTTCGAAAACCAGACTCAGCCACCTGAGGGGCTGTTGCCCATGCCTGGTGGGCACTCCCTGCCTCCAGGGTTGGGAGGAGAGGCGAGGCCAGGGCAGCTTCCAAGGTGTCTTGATTCTGACTGGGGACCTCCTGGGTTCCAGAGGCCCCTGAACCCAGCACAGCTTCCCAGGAGCTAGGGCAGTTCCTAGCCCAGGGCAGTGGGGAATGTCCTTGGTTAAACTGCCACCTGGCTGTTTTCTTCTTAAAAGCTTTAGCTTTCTGCTAACCCAGGTGCCACTAGAACAGCAGGTGCCACGCACTGCCCTCTGTGACGGGGTTGAGGCTTGAGAAGGCATTGCTCAGGTTGGGCTTGTGGGCCTCCCTTGGAAGGAGTGCTGTCAGGGTCTCTCAGCTCTGGGCTGAAGCTCACCCCCTGCCATCCTGCTCCATGGCCTTGGTGGGGGCCCAGATGCATGTAGTCCATATGGGGAAGGACGGCCAGTTTTTGGTTTTCCTCCAGTGAGGAGACTGGATGTGGCTCAGGCTCAGCTGCTGGATGGCCACAGGCCTTCTTCCATTTATGCGGGTGGCAGCCTGGGGGAACAAGATGGGCTTTTTAGCCTGGCTGTTTGCTGACCAACAGACCAAACAGTGATTTGTGTTTTAAGGTGAAGGTCACAGATCTAACCTCTGAACTTGGGAATGGCTGAGAGCAAATCTGTCAGCTACATAGGTACAGTGGTGAAGCCACCCACCATGCAGCCCACCTTCTGAGTCTACCCCTCAAGGGCCAGTAAAGAAGCCTTCTTCAGTCTGGGGTTCTGGCACTGGAGAATATGACTCGTGGGGACTGCTGCCCGAGCTCAGTGACCCTGGCTTGCCCTTCCTGTAGGAAACGGTGTTGGAGACGGCTGTAGATTTTTAGACGTTTTCAGGAGAACTGAAGTGGGCCATGGGGTCTCTGGGTGTCTGGAGATAGGCCTGGGGTCTGTGGCTGGCCCATAGGGGACTTTGCTGAAGGCTCTATCCTCTCTCCTAGAGACTTCCTGAGTGAGGATGAAAATGACAAGCAGCAGAGGACACAGTCCTCCGACGAGTCCTTTGAGCCTTACCCAGAGAAGAAGTAAGGGTGCAGCCCTGCTGCCGGCTTGGGGGCTGGGGGCTGGTGGGTGGTGGGTGAGCCCAAGTCTGCACGTGAGAGAGCCAGGCTTCTGCTGCTCCCCTGGCCCCATCTCTAGCCCAGCAGCTGTGGTTTCCGAGTGACCAGTAGGCTGGTTTGAAGAGCCAGACAGGCAGATGAATCTGTGGAAGGAGGGTCCCTGTGGCTGCTGGTTGGGGCTACGATAAAACCCAGCACTGTTCCTTAAGTGCATGCCACCAGGATACCCATCTCAATGCTTCCTGCTCCCTGGGTCCTACTTCTGAGGCCCAGGGACCCAGCTTGGTGACCACTCCCAACTTTGACTCTGGCACTGAGGTGTAGTGTTTTTTTGTTTTTTACTGGGGATGGAATCCGGGGGTCAACCACTGAATCACACCTCTTCTATTTTTCTTATTTTGAGATAAGTTCTAAGTTGCTTAGGGCCTTGCTAAGGCTGGCCTTCTACTGTGATCCTCCTGCCTCAGCTTCCTGAGTCACTGGGATTATGGGCATGCACCCTGTGCCAGGCCCTGGTACTGTTTTGTAGCTAGGCATCCCACAGCACTTAGCAGCCAGCTGATGCCTGACCCAGTCATTGCCCACAGAGCAAGCAGCTCTGAATGCCACACAGTCAGCCAGGAAAAATCCTATAAGAGACATAAACTTGGCTTCCTTTTTCTCAAGAAAGTTCTGACATTCATGGAAGGAGAAAGAGAGGAAAGTAGGAGGACAGTCAGAATCAGCACTTGACCAACCTGAAGTGCTTGGCTAGGCTAGAGCAGGCACAGCTGACTGGGGCCAGGAAGCATGGCTGGGGTGCAGCCTAGAGCTGCCATGAGGAGGCCCTGCTTCCTGTATGGTGGCCTCGATAGGCTGAGTGTTGGCACACACCTGGAGTTTGCTGGCCACTGGTGTGGCAGGGCCGTGGGCCAAGAGGGACAGGTGGGTCTCCTTTCCAGACAGGTCTGGGAGGGGAAGTGCTCTGCTGGGGCCCTTGCTGCTGACTCCCAGGTACACAGACACACACTTTGGATTGGGACGTGATAATATCCTAAGGCCTCTAGTAATTCGGGCTATTTAGGTGGAAACCACTGTAGGAGATGAGAACAGGACATGGACCTGGTCCTCTGCTAACCATGATGTATGTGCAGGACCTGGAGGCCACGTGACTCCTCAGGTGGTAGCATGTGAGCTCCAGCTGAGAACCTGCAAAGATCAGGCCTTGAGCCCGCCTTGGCCCAGGCCCTGTGCCTTCTTCACAAGTGTTCCTCTTCGGTCACCTCCACTTGGACTCCAGACAGTCCTGGCCATCGGGGTCCTCAGCCTGCAGATGGGTCAGAGCACAAAGGTCCTACCCAGAGGTCAAAGCCAGGACCTGGCCTGAGGGGATGGAACAGCTGAGAAAGGGGAGGTGGGATGTTCATTTATTAGTGAGCTTCAGAAGTGAGTGGTCTGGTGTGGGAGGAGATGGCCTGTCACTGACAGGAGGGGGTCACCCTGCCCAGCAATGGGGCTGGCCAGGAGGGGACACTGGACAGTTATCAGGGAGATGGAGCAGCCTGCACATCAGCAAAAAGGCTCCCTTAGTGCACGTATTTAAACCTCTTTCACGTGTACAGTCCAGCAGTCCCAGGTGCAGGCACAGTGAGTGGCTCAAACTACCTGCTGAGCACTGCCTTTGCCGCTCCCTGCCGGGAGCCCCACCCCTTCTTGCCCCCAATGCTGTGTGGCTGAGCTGCACTCACCGCAGGGACACACTGGCTGGTGGGTTTTGTGTGGGGTTGTGCTGACCTTTCAGCTGTTGTCAAGGACGTTGTAACACTCATCGAGTTCCTGCCTTTGGCCCTTTGGGGTGTATACTTAACAGTGGAATTGGGCCTTGTTTGGTGCTTCATGTGTAACTCTGAGGAGTCGCCCTTGTTTTCTATGGGGGATGCACCCCTTCAGTCTGTATGGCAGTCATCCTTGCCACCCTGCGCTTTCCTGGGTTTGTTCATTGTGCAGATGGTGTGAAATGGCTTCTCTTCCTGGTGGAGGCAGTTGCCTGGTATGACTCCAGGATTGTTGCCATTTGCAAGTTGTCTTTGGAGAAATCTTTTGGGGGCTCTTACTGAGGATTGAACCCAGGGGCACTTAACCACCGAGTCATCATATTCCCAGCCCTTTTTTATTTTGAGACAGAGTCTCACCAAGTTGCTGAGGCTGGCCTTGAACCTGTGATCCTCTTCCCTTAACTGCCCAAGCCTCTGGGATAACAGGCAGATTTTGCCCATTTTTAAACTATGTTTGCTGTTTAGTTCTTCATGTATTTTGGATATCAAATCCTTACCAGATGGATGGTCTGCAAACACTTTCTCCTGTCTTCTCTTTTATCTTGGTAGTACCTATCAATATTCAACATTTAAAACTTGACAAAGTCTAATTTGGCGGTTTGGTTGTCTCTGTTTTTGGTGTCATATTTAGGGAGCTACTGCCAAATGAAAGTTTTTTATGATTTACTGATGCTGTTTTACTCTTAGATTAGGTCCTGATCCACTTGAGTTGATCTTAGTGTATGACACCATGTGTTGCAGAGGTATTCTCTGCCCACTGAATGGTGCTGGCACCTTGTTGAAAAATCAGGAGGTCCTGTGTGAGGTTGCCTGTTCCAGACCATTTGATTGGCATGTATGTAACTGTATTCAGTAACAGTTTTGTCTGCCAACTTGTTTACTGCCTATCTGTGGAAGCTTTTTGTTTGTTTGTTTATTTTGTTTGGTACTGGGGATTGAACCCAGGTGTGCTTAATCACTGAGCCACATCCCCCAGCCTTTTAATCTTATTTTTCATTTTGAGACAGAGTCTAGCTAAGTTGTTAGTGCCATGCTTAGTTGCTGAGGCTGGCCTTGAACTTGTGATCCTCCTGCATCCTGCCTCAGCCTTCCAAATAGCTGGGATCACAGTCATGCATCAAATGTAATTTCTTTTTTTTTTTTTTAGAGAGAGAGAGAAAATTTTAATATTTATTTTTTAGTTTTCGGCGGACACAACATCTTTGTTTGTATGTGGTGCTGAGGATCGAACCCAGGCCGCACGCATGCCAGGCGAGCACGCTACCGCTTGAGCCACATCTCCAGTCCCTGCCAACTTGTTTTTGAATCAATCTTGGCTATTTAGTATTCCTTAAAGTTCCATGTTAAATTTTAGATGGGTTTCTCCACTTCTCAAAAAAAAAAAATATCTTTTTTTCATTTTTATTTTGCAGAACTTGGGATTAGACCTGGGGTTCACCCATGCTTGGCAAAGCTCTCTACCATGAGCCATACCCCAGCAGTGGAGCTCTGTGCTGGGGGGAGATGATTGGCTCTTTCCACGTGTGTGGTCTCTGGCTATAGCAGCTCTGGTGGATTTTTAATATGCAAGTATTTTGCCTTTGGTTAATTTAGTTCCTAGTTATTTTATTTAACTTTTCTTTCAGATTCTGAGGTTGAACCCCGGGGTGCTCTGCTAAACCTCTAGCCTTTTTAAATTTTTATTTTGAGACAGGGCCTCACTAAGTTGTAGTGGCTGGTCTTGAACTTGTACCCTCTTGCCTCAGCCTCCTGAGTTGCTGGGAATCATAGGATCACAGGCGTGTTTGAGTTTTTTTGTTTTTGGTATCACATCATTTTATTTCTTTGGTTTTCAACTTCCTTATTTCACAGGGCAAATTTAGGGCTGGGGTTGTAGCTCAGCAGTAGAGCGCTTGCCTAGAATGTGGAGGCCCTGGGTTTGATCCTCAGTATCATATACAAGTAAATAAATAAAATAAAGGCATTGTGTCCAATTACATCTAAAAAATAAATATTTAAAAAAAAAATTCAGTCTCCCACCTTCCTAGCTACCTTGCTGACCCTTATTGAAGATGACTCTGAGAGGAGGCTCAGCAGAAAACAGGGAGTCCAACAGCCAGCCAGGCTGAAAGAGGCTGTGGGGGCCTCCAGCAAAAGGGTCAGATCTTCCTCCCATCCCTTTCCACACTCTGCACCTCAGTTGCTTTAGGTTCAGTTTCTAAAGATGGTTCCATACCGAAAGAAACTGGTACAGATGGCCATGCTATAATACTCCTCTTTCCCCCAGGAAGGGCTGAAAACAGCTTTTGATAACCAACCTCTCCATACACCCCCAAAATACAGCTTTAAAGCTTCCAACACCAGCAAGGGGGCCTGGCCAACCCACTTAAAGTCAAAACAAAGACAAAATAATAAAAATACGACCAGCAAACAACCAAAAAGAACATCTGTGCTCCTGCAGCTTTCTACAAGGGAGCAGATGGCTCAGCCAGAAAACACAAATATGCTCTTGGAGTCAGGATAGATGCTGTTAAAGGGCATCCTGGCCATGCCCTCAGGTCCTTGACCTTCTCCAAACTGGTCCCCGTCAGCCATCAACCAGGGTTAGGCTTTCCTTCATAGAAAGAGGAGTGGGCCTGTACTTGGTTCTGTACCCTGCAGGTCCGTGTGCATGCTGGTGCTCGACCCCTGAGCTGCACCTTCAGCTCCTGTGTTGGTAATTTTTGTGAAGGGTACTCCACATATGTAGCCGTGTCACCTGTGAAGAGTTTATCTTCCTGTCCGCTTTTTCCTTCTTGCTGAGTCTCTCTGCATAGGACCTCTATAGTGTGTTCAAAAACAGTGATGACATGGGCATCTTGCCTTTTTCCTGATGGTAGAATTTTAGCCCTTTACTGCTGAGCAGGGTGCCTGCTGTGGGTTTCCTTATCTGGGCCCAAAAGGAAACAAGTGTCCTGCACCTTCTCCTGATGCCCCTGGGACACCTGCTGCAACCTGAAAACACCATCCCATGTTTCTGGATGCAGTCCCACTCCTGTTCTAGCCCCAGCCACAGGTTGAACATGCAGCCGCCTCTAGACTCTGCCCTGGCTTTCTGGGCCTGCCTGTTAGGCTCTGGAGTGTCCAGAGGTGGTGTTGAGCTTTTTTCTGGTGTGAGGTTGTGGTCAAGGGACCAACACTCCATGTTCTTAGCTTTGTGATCCACATCTGCAGACAGGCTTTGGCTCTGAAGATGCACCCATTGGTGGGGAGACACCTGCTTTCTGCGCCTGCACCATCTGCAGAGTGGTGCCAGCTTTGGTGGCTACTAAGATGGGCTCCAGGGCAGCCAGTTGGCCCAGAAGCCGCGTGGCCATGGGAGCGGGAGGAGGACCTGGGGTCTGAAGAGAAGCACAGAACACTGAGCACTGTCAGAGTGGAGGTCGCACTGGATCTTGGGGTGTCTCTCTTCTCAGGGTCTCTGGTAAGAAGAGTGACAGCAAAGAGGCCAAGACGGCTGCGGAACCAAAGCCTCGCAGGAAGCCGGGACCCAAGCCTGGGTGGAAGCAGCAGCTGCGCTGCGAGAGGTGAGGGCTGTGGTGCGGGCGGCCTGCTCCTCGGGCAGCGCCTCCACAAATGCTGTGCCTTGCAGGGAGGAGCTGCCCACCATCTACAAGTGTCCTTACCAGGGCTGCACAGCCGTGTATCGTGGGGCTGACGGGATGAAGGTGAGGAACAGCTGAGGGCTGCCTGAGGTGTGGCAGGGGTGAGTGAGAGCCCAGTCCCGGAGACCTGTGTCGGGCCCACCCTGTGCTCAGAGACGCTGCCTGTGGGCTGCAGAGGAGGGACGCTGCAGCTGGGCCTGGGCGTAGCTCAGTGGCAGACACTGCAAAAGGCCTGGCTCCATCTCCAGCACCGCCTGAAGGAGGGGGTACACGGAGTAGGTGGCTCTGCCCTGCTTCCAGGAGGGCCAGGCCTTGTCTGCTGAGGAAGTGGGATGTGCTGCGACGTGGGTGGGGACTTGGAACAGACCAAGCAGCCAGAATCCTTTGCCTGCACCTTCCCGCAGAAGCACATCAAGGAGCATCACGAGGAGGTCCGAGAGAGGCCCTGCCCCCACCCCGGCTGCAACAAGGTGTTCATGATCGACCGCTATCTGCAGCGCCACGTGAAGCTCATTCACACAGGTCCGCGCCTACCCTCACAGGCCAGACCCCCAGAGGTGTGGTCCAAGTTTGGGTGGTGACCATGACCACGGCTGGGCACCCTTTTAGGAGGACCAAGACTGTGTCTTGATACTAGATGGCCTTGGGTGCTCAAAGGCTACTTGAGAGGTCAAGGTGAATCTGCACACAGGAGTGAGTGCCCCTGCCCTTCTCCTTCAGGACCCAAGCAGTTGCTAGACTGACAGCATAGGAATCTGGCACCCTGCCCCCATGTGTTCATTGTTATAGAACGTTCTACCGTTCTGTGTACCTTGTAGAAATGTGAAAATCAGGTACAGGAAAGACATTGAACCCCCCACCCCCACCCTCAGCCTCCTCCTGCAGAGGGCCCACTAGGTTCCCTCAGGATTTCACTGTCCCATATTCTCCTGGCCTGAGCCTGTGGATCCCTCCCAACAGAGGTGCTATAGGAGTGCTATAGGAGTTGTCCCCAACAACTGGGAGCTCCATGCTGGAACTCTGTACCCAGTGATGTGACTGCCAGCTCACTCACCATGAAACCCATTCATGTGCCATTTCTTTCACTGGACATGACTTCCAGGTTTTTTCCTGCCCTACACAATCTGTGTGTTTGTGTGTGTGCACACGTGCTATGGACTGAACCCAGGGGTGCTCTATCATAAGCTACATCCCCAGCCCTTTTCATTCATTTTGAGACAGGGTCTTGCTAAGTTGCCCAGGCTGGCCTCAAACTTGGGATTCTGGGATCCTCCTGCCCCAGCCTCTAGAGTGGCTGGAATTGTAGACTGCACCACCATGCCTGCCCAGCAGTCAGCCAGATGGTATATCTGTGCCATTCAGAAACTTTTGTTTGTATCAGGAAAATACCCATCTGTGAACAAGGCCCTGGCGTGGGCACACAGTGTTTGCGCCAGGTTACACACCCCGGGGCTGATGTGTCTTGGGGACCCATGCTCACTCCCTTTCTGGTCTCCAGAGGTACGCAACTACATCTGTGATGAATGCGGACAGACCTTCAAGCAGAGGAAGCACCTTCTTGTCCACCAGATGCGCCATTCAGGAGCCAAGCCTTTGCAGTAAGTGTGGGCTGGGTGCTTGGAGGCTGGGACTGGTGTGCAGCCTCCCTCACCTGCCTCTGTCCCCAGGTGTGAAGTCTGTGGGTTCCAGTGCAGGCAGCGGGCATCCCTCAAGTACCACATGACCAAACACAAGGCGGAGACAGAGCTGGACTTTGCCTGTGACCAGTGCGGCCGGCGGTTTGAGAAGGCCCACAACCTCAATGTGCATATGTCTATGGTGCACCCTCTGACACAGACCCAGGACAAAGCCCTACCCCTGGAGGCGGAGCCACCACCTGGGTCCCCGAGCCCCTCTGGGGCCATGGAAGGCCAGGCTGTGAAGCCAGAGCCTACCTGAGGTTGGCAGGTGGGACAGTGGCACTTAGAGCAGCTGGAACTCTGCCGGTGTGATGTGGGGTCTAAGACGTGTCCACGTTCTCTAACTGGGGCACAGCTTTGCGTGCTTCTGGGAGTCCATGCTGCATCCCTGCCCCACGTACATCATGTGTCAGGCAGGCTGGAGGGCGCCTCTCTCCCTTGGCTGGTCAAGGGAGCTTGAGTATCGTGTAGCCTTTCTGTCACTCTGGGACCAGCAGCTTATTTTCCAAGTACTGAGCTACTTGAGGCCAGACAGATTATGAGTAACTGATTCCTTTTCCTAACTTCTGCAGCCAAGGAGATTTGTAACCCATTTTCTAGTGCAACAAGAGCTTCATGTTATGCTTGCAATAAATTATTTACAAAGGAGCCAGGCTGGTGCACTGAGCAGAGTCCAGTCAGAAGAGACGGGGCTCCTGGTAGAGGTCAGTGTCAGGCACCGCCCGCTGCCTGCTCAGAAGGGCGCTGCTCACCTCAGGGTCCCAGTCTTCCCGACCAGCCAGCAGCTGTGAGAAAGGAAAACACTACTCAGGACCAACAGCCTGGGGCTGAGATGTGAAATCAGACCCAAGGAGAGGGTCTTGAGTTACCTCTGCCATGTTTGAGGAGCCGTTTTTCTGGCACTGAGGTATTAACTGCAGCAGAAAAAGACGAGCTTCTGTTATCAGTTGTACAGGGTTGCCCTAGAGAGGACAGTCAGATCAGGACACAGTGGACCACGACTGGTGTGCCACCTCACCCCACCGTTCCCTGGCAGGAGCTGTTCTCACAGGCTGGGGAGAGGACTGGCCCTGGAGCTCTGGTCTCCGGCTGGCCGGAGCTGACACAGCCCTGGTCTCCCCATCCATGAAGAGCTGGACCAGCTTGAGGTACATGTCAACAGCAACACGCAGAAAGGCCTCTTCCCCAATGATGGCGTCGTCTTTGAAATGGGAGAGAAGACTAGAGATAAAGAGAACATGACACAGACTAAGTAGGTTAGTGCAGAGAGTGTATCCACCCACCCATCTGTGGCACCAAGCTGCAGGCAAGTGACCCTATCTGGTGGGAGTCTAGGGTGCCTGGGGAAATGCTGCTCCCTCTGACCACACCAGGCCCCCGGGACCAGCCCAGCAGGGTGGTTACCTGTAGAAGGCAAGAGGCAGCAGCTTGGTATGCTGGTCTGGGGCCAGGCGGAGGAGAAGGTGCCCTAGCCCCGCATCTGCAATGCCAAGGGGCCTCAGTCAGCTCTGGGGATGCCTTGGGGACAGAGCTGTCGTGCACTCTGGGAGTGTGTCTGGATGCAGGGACAACATGAGGTTGTGTGGCCACGCTGAGGACTCCCTTCCCCTGGGTCTGGGAAGATGGGCAGACACCACGCGGGGTGATGTCTGCAGGCAGGAGAGCAGACACCCTACACGTGGTAGCCGTGGTCTGATAAGTCCTCTGTTGCCACAGTTGAACCAGTTGTAAATTTAGCAAGAAAACAGCTTGGAAAGGGAGCCCCAAGAAGGGCTTATTCGTAACCATTGGCTGCTTCTGAAGAAATGACACGGCTGTCACAAACCAGACAGTGGCCAGCTTACCCGTCTCCGTCAATTGGAAGAGCACCAGCCAATCCACCCTCCGCCTCTGCAAACACTCAAGGACTTCGGCACAGGTGTTCACAGCCTTCGGGGGGTCAATCGTGTCCTGTGACCAGAGAAGAGCCCCAGGAAGGGCTGAGCATGGCCCCCCGTGTGGGCTCACGAAAGCACTGCTACACTCATGGGAACATGAGGTGAGGGGCGGGGAGGGGACTGGACTTTTTGCTCAGTTGTAAGTTGGTGACAACCTATAGAAAGTGTCACACTGGAGATGCCCAGAGATCCGGGGTGTACTGTCTGACCCATGGGGAAAGAGGGTACCTCAGCTGGAAGGTCACTTACGTTTGGGATCAGATGTGACGAGAGCAGGTCCATCAGGGAAAAGAAAAAGAGGGGAACCAGTAGCTGCAGATGACAACAGGTATGGTTAGGCACGCAGGTCACAGGTGTCCCAGCCCTGGCAAAGCAGACCTGCTCCTCCAGGTGGGCTAGTCTTGGAGCTTCTTGAAAACTACTGCTGATTCAGTGTAACACCAGGTGTGGCAGGGGACACTGACCTGGCAGCAAGCCAGACCCTTGAGGACCAGGCCCCCTGGCTGGAGGCTGGTTCTGAAGCCACTAAATTGTTTCTAGCCAAAGTACAAGACCTTTAGAAAACGTAGGGTATTTAAACGCCTACGTGAGATCTGTAGCAGAGCCACGTGATCTTCTCATCACGTGGCTCTGCTACAGATCTCAGGGTGGCACATGAATCGAGAGTCGCCTGGGGCTGTGTTGGCCTATGTTGGCTGCTCACCCCCAGCTTGCCTGACACTGGTTCCAATTTCTAGCCTCCCATTCCTCTCTAGAGGAGCCAGGGCTTTCCATGCACACCGCACGGCACTCGCAGCCTAGGTGGTTGCTGCTGCTGGGGTCAATGGGCAGTGAGGCTCGAGGGCCCAGCAACCAAGGGGCACAAGGCCAGGGTCTGAAAATCCCTGCACAGAACGTGGAGCCACCCGCATGGTCCTGTCATGCTGCCTTGTGCTGTGCACTCACAGCAGACAGCCTGCAGGGCTGTGGCAAGGAAAGAATCGAGCCCCACAGAAGCACTTGAGTCATAATACTGCACGTTGGCTAGTTTCATTTCCAAATAAAGGGATGGAAACCTCAAGATTTTCCCTGGAAAAGCCACATCCACTAGGCAAACCCTGGGAAATGCCCTGATTAAAAACGAGCCTGCTAGAAAAAAAATCAGCCCCGCCTTGCCTCCTCTCTCTCGCAGTCCAGCTTCAGCCATCTGGCACCTTCTGTCTTGACTTTTTTCACTGCAAAGTGCAACGCTGCAGCTGAGACCCAGGCAGGGTTGGGTGCAGGGGAAGTCGAGCCACGGGCCAGAAAGCTGGGACAGAGAGATGTGTCATCGCTGCAGCACAGAAACAGCTTTCCAGGGAGGATACAGAGGAGCTCAGGTCCTCATATGCAAAACCTGGGTTTTGCATGAGGCCTTGGCAGAGCAGGATGCCAGCCCCACGTGGAAGCATACCAAGGGGGACAGAGCCCGTGCACCAAACCCAATGCCTGAGCCTTGAAGGAGGAGTCCACAAGAACACTGGGAACTCAATGCCCTCGGTCCTCCAAGGAGTACTGGGTCTGGCCAAAGGGATCCAGCTCTATCTCTGGTGGAGTTAGGGTCAGTAGGAGAGTCTCCTTTATCCAGGGGACCTTTACCCCTGAGCTATGTCCACAGCCCTTTTTTAGTTCTTTTTAGACAAAGTCATGCCAAGTTGCTGAGGCTGGACTTGAACTTGGGATTCTCCTCTCAGTCTCCTGCATCACTGGGATTACAGGCTGTGCCACCACACCTGGCAATGAGCCCTGCTTTCTATGTGCTGAGGTTTCAGGCACCCCTGGCGCTGAAGGTATCCAGACGCATCAGGAAATCAAAACTAGTCACCAAGGACCGTGAAGGTTTCTACCCTTTGGGTACTGGGACCAGTGTGTCCTTGGAGGTCCTCAAGAACTGTCCTCAGGAGGTGGACTGCCCTGACTGGCACAGGTCTGACTGAGCTGCTGGGTGGAGAACTGAGCATCAGCACCCTAATACACCTGATGCTGGCAGTCTGGGGCCAGTGTTAGATGTGAGCAGGAGATGGGGCCGGGATGGGAAAGCTGAGTTGGAATGAGACCTGCTGAAACCTGTCCCATGAACACTCCTGACCTGCCCGGCTGCTCCAACTGGAGGCTATTAGCCTGGTTCTCGCCACCCCTTTCCAAGGGACCCTAGCAACTGCAACCCAGGATGTCCATGGTCACAACCCTGCCTCGTCCTGCTGCCAATGCCTACTTGCTGGCAAACTGCTGGGCTTCCTGCAGCCTCTGCAGCTCAAGAGGCAGTGGGCCCTGGAAGCGTTTTCTCCACCGACTTTGCAGTACAGGCTCTAGGCTTGACCACCAGGCCTGAATGGGAAGAGAGCAGGAGGAAACAGGTCAGGGCAGCTCTGCTTGGCCCCACCTCCAGGACCAGAACACCTGTATGAGGCGCTGCGCTGTCCCACAGCCAGCTCCCCAGAGCCCTCGCTGCTGCTTGGCTGGGGCTTCCCAGGTGCTCCCTGTGCTCACCCTGTGGCTCACATTGTATAGCTTCAGGCAGCACCTTATTTACCTTGCTGTGTTCAGAGCAATCCCACGAGGCACCTGTACTCGAGGGCAGGACAGAGAATGCCCTGCCTCTGCCCCATGACACCCTGCAAGAGCTGGTGCCTCACAGAGAAGGAAGCTGCCAGTGTGGCACAGCTACCCCCTGCCCTGAAGTGCAGGTCAGGTGTAGCCCCAGCAGGCAACAGAGGCGGCCTGTGCAGCCCAAAGAGCACACAGAAAGCTGCAACTGAGCCACAATGACCAAGATGGAGACAGACGCAGAAGGCAAGGAGCAGCAGTGAGGAGCCCTGATGGGCAGAGCCCCACACTCCAAGCAGCCAGTCCTACCAGCGCAGAGGTCAGAAGGATGGGGCATTTGGTCTGGCACCCAGTCAGAGTCAGGTTGGCCGTCAGCAAGGGGTCGTGGCTGTGTGCACAAGCATTCAGGAGCCCCTGCAGCAGAGAACACAGCAGAGGCTCACCCAGGCACCCTTGTGAGCCCAGTTCCTAAAGGTCACCACCCCAAAGGAGATCTGTTCCCAGGGACCCTGAGAAGGTCACATGGGAGGTGCTAGGGGAGACGAGTTACCCTGAAGAAATGGATGGTGATGTCGTGGGTCAAGGCGCCTCCCTGGGAGGAGAAGTTTCTCTGTAAAACAGTTCAGCAGGCCAGTGGCAGAGAGAGGGGCAAGACCAGAGTGCAGTGTGCTATGGGGTTTAGCTATGAAGCCACACTAGGGACAACTGGCCATCAGCCACAGAAGGCTGCCCTAGTGTGCTGCCAGAACCTCCCCAGCTTAGGCCCCTCAAGACTGCCCGCCTGCTCTGGCCCAGACACATGGGCTCCAGGTGGAACTGGGAGCTGTGGCTCTGACTCTAGCTGAGAGTGACAACGCTATCATTTTACTTCTCTGCTGACCACACACTATTCTCTGTGCAATTGTCCACTTCCATGGGCTGCTGGGGATAGAACCTAGGGTCTGGCACATGCTAGGCAAGTGCCCTACCATTGAGAGACATCTCTAGCCCTTTTTATTTCATTCTGAGTCAAGGTCTTGCTGAATTGCTCCAGCTGGCCCAGAGCATGTGACCCTCCTGCCTCTACCTCCACATCACTGGGATGACAGCTGTGCCACAGTCTCTAAAGCTGCCACCGCTCTGCTTTCCTGGTCGCCTGCCGTTCTGCACAACTGGAAGGGAACCTAAGCTCAATCTCCAGTCACGTTTGTGCATTGGTCTTTAGGCACAAATGCCGGCTGCTCTCCAGGGTGGAGTGAGCTGGTGATACACAGCCCCAGACGATGGACGCAGGGTGAGCACCACCCCCGAGTTATTGTTAAGATCTGGTGCAGCCCACACTGGTGGATGTCTGTCTATCACAGAAGGAGGCTGGTGCCTGGCGGGCAGACTCCCACGGGCCCTGACGTGCACACCTGAGGGAGCGTCTGCAGAGGTAACAGGCTATGGAGAGAGCCGCCACAGTCCTCCCAGGAGTTCTTGGCTATCTAGGCACCACGCACCTGTGACTTTTGTTCCTTTCCCAGCAGCCAGTGATCTGTGCCCTCCTCCCACCCCTGCCAGCCTATGCTCACACAGCACCTACCAGCTCAGAGTTGACCAAGTGGAAGAAATCCTCGCAGAGGGGGTTGATGGGCTGTCGGGCCTGCAGGCCGCCGACCAGGATGGATGGGGGCAGGCGAAGGAGGAGCCTTGGAGGCAAGGAGCAGTGTCAACAGTGAAGGCAAGCACAGGCGGCAGGCTCAGGAGGAGCCTAGCTCATAAGGAGCACCCTGCAGCCTGTGATGCCACCAAACCAGTGGTCTGGTCCGCCACCCCACCCAACGGTGCCTTCGCCCTCAACTCCTGCACCAAGCTCAGGCTGCTGCAGTCCTGCAAAACGTGCTAGCAAAAAAGAAACTGGTGAAGAGCTGTACAACCATCAAGCAGGAGACTGCACCACGATCCCCACGACGAGAATCAACAAGCCACTCAGGCACAGAGAGGCACACCCTGAGCACACAGTCCCTGTTGGACACCTCACAGTGCACCTGAGGAGAAGGCCTGTATCCACAGCACTTCCACCCCAGACCTGCCCTCCCCAGAAACCACTAAGGATGGCCCATCCCAGGCTTGGGGAGGCCAGAGACAGGCGACCAACGGAGAGGAGAAGCTTGGTACCCCTACATGACACTGCCCAGCCAGGCCTTACCGTCTGCATGCAAGCAGCTCCTGCTGTCTCTGGAGGCTGGTGGCCACACCTGCCCCACCTGCCAGAGGCTGCAGCCGGCTGCGCAACACCGAGAAGACAAAGTGTCCCTGAGTAGTTGCACCCTGCTCCAGCTCCAGGTCAAGAACCATCTCCTGGAAAAGAGCAAGGTCAGAGGCTCGGGCACTTGACCTCACTCCAAGCATGAGGAGAGTGGTACACGGAGGCCGCAGACAGAACAAATGTGGCAGCTCATCCACCTGGAAATCATCATGACTGCAAAAACCACAGGGAAGGAGAGCCTTCACCCCAGGCAGCCGGGTGGGCGATTCCCCATTACCCTCTGCCTCTCCAAGCATGCGCGTGTGCGTGGGGACAGGCAGAGGGCCAGTTAGCTCACAGGCTCCCTGGCCCATGCTCCACCAGCATCATGGTTATGGCCACACTTACCTGCCCCATCACGGGGTCCAGGCAGGGTTGGTGGCTTTCTGCTGCCAACCCCCTTTATTTTGGAACATTTCCACAGACTTTCATGACACTGATGCTGTCATGAAATGAATGTTGAGTGTGACTTTTTAAATGCCAAAGGATGCTCAATTCATTCAACCGAGAATCCCACTCTGGAAATGCATTCAGATCTTGTGCCCTATTCCATTAAAATACACTATGGCCGGTACTTTGCTCCCAAGAGCAGACCTGACTTCCACAGTTTGGGCTGGGAGCTACATCATCACTGATTGCACAAAACCCAAGTTGTGGCCATCTCCTCTGCATCTTCCCCCCTTGCCATGTCTCATCCTATGTCCTCAGGATCCAGCCCAGCAATGGGGGCCACAGAGGAAAGGCTCCCAGCACTCTGGTGACACGATCACTGGCAGGCAGGTCTGCCTTGCTAATATGCACTGAGATTGTTTGCCACTTCCCTAGGCCAGGCTGCATGGAGTTGACGGGGAGTCGGGGCTCCTGTGCACTAACCAAGCTTCGCCCCAGGCCTCATCAGGTGAGAGGA
The DNA here is from genome assembly GCF_001458135.2 of Marmota marmota marmota. Lineage (NCBI taxonomy): Eukaryota > Metazoa > Chordata > Mammalia > Rodentia > Sciuridae > Marmota > Marmota marmota. Next base: position 410,568 of record NW_026000222.1, on the reverse strand, counting down.
TGCAATAGTGGGCGAGACAGGGAAAGTACAGACACTAGGAATGCTCAAGCAGGAGACAGCTCAAGGCCCTGGACACCGGGAGCTTTGGCTCCCTCCAGCTCACCTGCAGCCTGGAAAGAAGATCCCCACTTCCTGTGTGGCCACCAGGGACCCAGCCAGAGCTCTCCAAGTGATTCCAACTCCTCGAACTGAAAGTCAAGCGGCACAGAAGTCTGCTCAGCATTTCAGCAGTGCTGTAGTGCAGTGCCCACCTCTATCCAGTGCTCGCATCACAATGCTCGATCAACAAGCAGCAAAACCAGCGCTTCTTGTAGCCCAAATCCAGCAGGTATAACAAGTAGTACATATCAGGGAAAAGCAGGACTTCTCCTTAGAATGCAACACTGGGTTTACATCAGATTCCAGTTATAAAATCACTTATAATTGATGCGGAAAGAGCATTCAATGGATTTCACAACTGATCATGATTAAGCCCTTGGATAAACTATGAACAGAAGGGTCCTGGTACCCTTCCTGTGAGGGTTTGTTTCTGGACTCCAGCTGCTGTTGATATATCTGTCTGTCCTCCAGCTCTACACTTTCTCAACGTGATGCAGGGCAGCTTGGAAAACACAGTATTTAATTGTAAAGATAGAAGCCTCTCACCACTTTACTACAAGCTCTAGCTAGAGCCATTCAATAAGAGAAACAATAAAGGCATCCAACCTAGAGAGGAGTAATGTGAACTCTGCTCACAGACGACATGGCCTGCACTAAGTCCTGGGGACCCACACAAAAGTATCAGAGTTAATAAAGGAGTTCAGCACGTCAATATACCACCAGAAGCTGTATTTCCACACACCACAATTAATCCAAAAACAACACTAAGGAACCATTCTGTGAGCACCAAAACAATAAAATACATAGGAACAAACAACCCAGAAAGCATAAGGTTTGCACCCTGGAAACCATAAAATACTGTTGAAAGGAATTAAAGAAGACTAAATAAACTGAGCTTAGTGGTACACGCCTATGATTCCTGTGCCAGCCTGGGCAAAAAAATAAAAAGTGCTAGGGTGTAGGTCAGTGGTAGAGCTCTGGGTTCAGTCCCTATTATCCTGCAGAACAAAACAGACCTACGTAAATGGAAAGACACCCTATGGTCATGGAAGCCTCAGTGTTGTTAAGATGACAATACTTGCCCAAGCTGGTCTACAACTGAATGCACTACCCATCAGGATGCCAGATGGCCATGGAGAAATCGAGGAGTTGTTCATAAAATTCAGATAGAATTGCAAAGATTGCCAAACAGCCAAAGCAATCCTGAAGAGCAACGAACCTGGAGGACTCACATTTCCCCACATCAACACCTACTGGAAAGCTACAGCCATCAGTGTGTAGAGCTGGAGGACAGACAGATACATCAACTAGCAGGTGGAGCTGGGAGTCTGGAAACAAACCCTTCCAATGGGGTGAGAAGTATTTTTAACAGCAGTGCTGGGACAGCTGGAAATATGAAAATAACTCAAAACTACTGATGACAATAAAAAAAAACCCCTCAATACAGGTATTAAAACTAAAAACAAATGAACTGGATTCCATCAAAATTTATAAAACTTCTGTGCATCAAAGGACAACTAAGAATGAGGACATTTACAAGTTGCTAAGAGGTCATATCTAGGATACGTAAAGACTCTGTACGATGACCCAATTTAAAAGTGGGCAAAAGGAGCAGGGGTGTAGCTCAGCAGCAGACTGCTTGCCTAGAGGACACAGGACGTGGGGTTTGATTCCCTAGCACCTGGGAGCAGGTGAGGGATGTGATCAGATGCTTCCCCAAAGGCACATGCAAAGGTGCTCCAAGTTGAGACCATGAGAAACAGCACCTCATGCCCAGAGGAGCAGGCAGGCAGGTGGCATGTGGGAAGTAGGGCCCCTGCACTGCAGGTGGGTGCAGAGTGGGCAGAGTGACCAGATCACCCACAGCTCCACTCCATACACGCCTACCCAGAAACCTCACGGAATGCTCACAGCAGCATCATTCCTGAGGGCCAGAATGCAAGCACAGCCTGGCATCCACCCTGCACGCATGCACAAACCCGTACGGGGTGCACCCTCCCTGGCACACCCTGTCATCAGAACTCATGTGTCTGGGGGCACTGCTCACGGAAGCCAATGACACCCAGGACACAAGGGCACACATGCCGTTCCATTTCTGGGATGTTCAGAAAGCAGTTCCACAGCAGGAGGCTGGCTGCCAGGGCTCGGAGGTCACTAGCAGATACTCCCTCACTGAGCTTCACACCCACATGGCTGTCCCTTCGAGGGGACAGGACTGACTTGCTTCCACAGCGTGGGCTGCACCACCCCAGGCTCTATAACTGCTGCCACACTGAAGCACGTTTCCATGCAGCGGCAGATGGCACACGACGGCTATGCCAACTGGACAGCACCTTCATGGGCCCCAGGGAGCAGGAGGGACAGTGGAAGAAACTGTCTGGACTCCATCTTCACAACTAACATCCTAAGATTCACTGCCTACCACCTGGGAAGGAAACTGTCTGCCTCAGGGCCTCTACACAGCCCTGCTGGGCGAGACAGGGATGGGTGGAACCTGGAGAGTCACTAGCAGCATTCCTGAGGACAAAGGGGCTAGAACCGTCTACCCCAGGAGACACCTGGCCAGTCCACACTCACTGCTTCAAGCACTGCATGCCAGCCCTGCTATGGGAGGGGGGATTTTCGCCAGGCCACCGGTACCATCTTCACATTGCTGACCCTGCACAACAGGTGTGAAATAGGTGTTCCTCCTGCCACAAGCTGTGCCCTGGGAGAAAAAGCTGACCCAGGATGCCTCCCTCTAAGTACCACCTTCTGCCCAAATGCGTTTTGTGTAACGTGATGGACTGAGGAGGGACAGTGCATTCTCAGAACTGCCTAAAAGTCAAATGCATTTGGTGTTGTGTGGCTGACCTTCGATAGAAGTCCATCAGCACGTTGACCAGAACTGTGCACGCCACCTGCAGGTCTCCATCACAGCCTCCTGAAGCAGAGGGCGCAGGGAGGTAGTGCTCATAGATTGCCCACTGGTGGAAGTCCTGTCTGCAAGTGAATGCTGATGTGAGTTCTGAGGAGGAGGAAGCAAGTCATGGCCAGTGTTGCTTCCTAATCTGTACGTGGGAAGTCTGAGTGATTGCTGGGAACACTGGAGTGGCTGGGACTAACAGTCTCAGGCACACATTTCAGCACGGCCTCATGGAGGCCTGACTACGTGCCAGGCTAGGACCTGGAAAGGCATAATCTCAGTGGCAGATCCACCCTTGCAAACTGCTGCCATCGACCAAAGTCCAGATGGGGTGTGGTCCTGCAGCCTGAGCAATGGCTACACACCCAAAAGACGTGCAGGCTGAGTCATCAAAGATGTCTGAACTTCGCCCAGTCGTCTTGCGTACACAGTTGTGAGGTCTGTGTTCAGACTGCAGGGCAGCTGACAAAAAGTGCCGGGGCACTGTGGGAGCCAGCAGGGCCTCCAGGGGGTGGAGACCCATCCCACAACCACACAGCTGCAAGCCTGCAAGTAGGCCAGGGCTTTGCTGTCTGTCGCCTGCACAGAGCCGTCCACGCATCACTCGTGTGATTAAGAAAGGAGCCAGGTGGGTGGTGCACACCTGAAAACCCAACTACCCAGGAAGCTGAGGCAGGAAGATGCAAGCTCCAGGCCAGGAAGACCGGGTCTCAGATTAAAAGTAAGCAAAGCTGGGTCCAGCTCAGTGGTAGAGCACCCCTGGCTCCACCCCAGGGCCACACATAGGACAGGACACCCAGGAACACGTCTGAACATCACCTCCAGGTAACAGAGACCTAGGGGTTAAGATGCGGTTCTTAGGAACCCTCACACCAAGAAAGTGTGGTCTGCCATGTCCGTTTCCCATGTACCCAGATGTCCACTGCAGCGGAGGACAGTGTGAGCATGGGAGGGAAGACTCTCAGAGCCAACTAGCCACGGGCCTGCATCTGCAGCTGGTACTTTACCAGTGGTCCTTTACACCCAGCCTTTGTGGTGACGACAGTTTCCTCTCTGTGCCCTAAACTCCATACCCTCAAACCCAAGTCCTTCAACAAGCCATTTATGTGCCCAGAACAGCAGGCCTGGCATGACAGTCTTCAGCCCTGGATTTGCCCAGCTTGTGGTACTCCCATCTCAAGATGGCACATGCCCAGAGCCACCCTTTCCCCGGCCCTGTCTTGGCAGTGCTCATCCCTACTTCCAGTTCACCTGTTGTCACTAGGGCACAGCCCGGTCAGGTATGCAGAGCCCTCTGTGCACCTCATGTGCCCTGTCTGTACACAGGTGCCATCTTGGCAGGCTCATCTGACACACTGCAGGCCCAGCTTCTAGGACATTCTAGGAAAGTCTGCCACAGAACAGAAGCTCAATAAATGCTTCTTGAATGAAATAATTAGAATTGGTGCAGAGGCTACACAGTTAACATGAATGTTGCACTGAAGGTAAAAAAGACAAACTTTGGTAGAAAACTGAGGCCATTTTTGAGGAGCTCCCACAGACACTCACCTCTCTGTGTCTGACAGGGCATCGGCTCCAGGTTGGATTTCCAGTTCCAATTGCAGCCAGTCCCCAAAGGTTAGCTGAGAGACAAGGGTGGTCAGTGCAGGGCAAACTCCACACACTTGTTGCTTTATCCCCAAAACAAAGGCCTGTCTAAAGCCAACTGCAGTTGAAGAGCCTGACAGAAAGGGCCCCAATTCTGTCAAGGAAACACCTGTGCACACTCCATCCCCAAGAGACCCAGGCCTCTCAGATCACAGGTTCCACACTCGCCTCTTCTACCAAGTGCATTTGCTCCAAGCCCGAGAAGTGAGGACAGGTGCCATGGAGCTCTGACGCTATCCTTGCTCACTGCCCAGCCCTGAGCCGCTGGCCCATGTGCTGCACACCCCCCCACACACACACACACACACAAAGCCAAGACAGATGAGTTCCTGGCTCCCTGCACTGGGGGGGAGCCCTGCGGGAATAACCACTGCTCAGGTATTCCTCACAGCCCACTTCCTGTCTGAAGATTCCCAGAGCAGTTTTACAGACAGATGTGGGCAGGTGGGCTGCTCTCAAAGCCTCACACTATGGGGACCCTCAGCAGACCCTTTGAGGGTGAGGGCGAAGGCCAGGCAACCAGGTGCAAGCTGGGAGCAGGCCCCTCTGCCTCCATGGGGCCCCTGGGAGGAGCTGCCACGCCCCTCCCACACTGGGATGCTGAACAAGCTGGGAAAGTCGTGCAACCCACCTTTCAGGTTTTTTCCCTAACTTAACAACTGTTCAGACACACGAGGGAATGGTGGAGCAGCAATGTGGTTTTTTTTGTGTGTGGGGGGGGGGGGACGGGGGGGTACTGGGGATTGACTGCAGGGGTGCTTAACCACTGAGCCACATCCCCAGCCCCTATTTTGTACTTTATTTCGAGACAGGGTCTCTCTGAGTTGCTTAGCGCCTCACTTTTCACTGAGGCTGACTTTGAACTTACAATCCTGCCTCAGTCCCCCAAGCCTCTAAGATTACAGGCACGCCACCGCACTCGGCTGCAATGTGTTTTTAATTCACCCTTAAAATCTTCTGTAAAAAGTTACTATTGGGCCAGGCACAGAGGCTCACACCTGTGATCCCAGCGACATGGGAGGCTGAGACAGGAGGATCACAGTTGAGAGACCGGCCTCAGTAATTTAATGAGGCCCTATCTCAAAATATATATGAGTTTAGTGGTAGAGCACCCCTGGATTCAATCCAGGGACGGCTGGGGGAGCCTGGGAAGCACATCAGGTATTTCCACAGAGTTTCTCACAGCTGCACATGGAGCTCTAGTGGCCTCAGTGCAGAGTGGGCCTGCATACCCCAGGGCTTCATGCCTCTCAGCTCAGCGCTCACACACCCAGGTGGGGAGGGGGCAACCTACACGAAACTCCCCGGTGAGCAGCTCCTGGAAGTGGCCCTGTCTCCACAGGGCCAGTGTGGCCATCTTCCAATCTGCAGGGGAAAGGCACAGGGGTCCCCAGGGAAGGCCAGCTGCATCCTCCTGAGGGAGAGGCACCCGGGCCTCTGAGAAGAATCTGAACACAAGAAACTGGAACTGAAAGAGACACATGGTAAGGCCAGAACACCGTTCCCCCAGCCGTGCCCCGCAGGTGACCTTGGGGGCAAAGTGTCCCCCACGCTTGGCATTTGCTGCCCCGAGCTGGCGTCTGTGAGTGCATCCAACTGCGTCTGGGGCTGCAGGCCCGAACGTAGAGGGCTGGAGCCACACCACCTTCCAAAGGTCTGCCCTGGCCTCGTGGGAGGGGTTTGGGCTGTGGTACCCGCTGCCCCCACTGTGGACATTCAGGGATGGAACGCCCAAGGAGTCTGCCCTTCTGACAAACGCAGCAGGATCCACTAGATGAAAGCCTTAGGATTCTCCTTTAGATGGAAAGAAGCTTCTCGTGAACACACCCTGTGAATGCCAGTGTCTGTTTCTTTAAAAGAGGAGCAGACAGGTGCAGCTGCTACTTCACACCCAGATTCAGTAGGGAGACACCCCAGATGGCCACGGCAGTCCCCAACCAAGGCCCGATGCCCACCGAAACCTGCGACAGTGGCAGACCTGGCCTCTGCAGTACAGAAGACCAGGAACCCGTACACCTACCTTCTTGACAAGACCTGGAGACAAACAGCTGTGCCAAGAGTCGCAGGGCCGGGGAGAGACCCTGCACAGAGCGTAAGAGAGCGCTGCCGTGCAGAACCTGCCAACAGAGCAGCAACAACCATGGAGGGCTCGCTACACTGACCTCAGCACCTTCTGGCCTGGGGGCCCGAGCAGCCATCCCCAGCCATCCCCTGAGCTGCAGCTGCCATCCCCACAAGTCCCTGACCACACGAGGCAGAGGTGCACTTCAGGTGTGCAAGGGCTGAACTGGTACCACCCGCCTCAGACCAACCAGGAGCTTGGGTGTTCTGTAAGGGACACGGCCAGGAGGGAGGTGGACACCCTGGACTTGAGGGTGTGTCATCCCCATGAACAGAAGAGGAGGAGTCCTCAGAGCCAGTGAAAGGTGTGCTCAGGCGTGTCCTGAGAGATGAGCATGCTTCTTCGCACACAGGGGACATCCCTGAGCATGGCCTCGGCCTCCGCGGAGCCAGTCACATAAGACCAGCTGTGATGATGTGCAGAGGCAACGATGAACAGGAACAGAGCCTTTCTGCCCCCCGCCCCCCCCGCCCCCGAGACCAGAGCACCAGGAAGGTGGGGAGCAAGAAAGGAGACGCAGCAAAGATGGCGTGGGGCCAGGCTGCAGGTGTGCGTGGGCGCCCCCACCACTCCTAAGGCACCCAGGAGCATCCACACCAGAAATCAGCAGCGACACCCTCCCTAGGAGTTGCGCAGTGACCAAGGTGTATCAGAGACGTCCACAAGGTGGAAACCTCTCCCTCTACACGTCTATCTTTTCTGGGGGCTAGTGATAAGGCCCCAGGCCTTGCACATGCTGGGCCAGTGCTCTCCTTGAGCCGCACCCCAGCCCACCCAGTCCTCCAGGGTATTATCTGATGAAGGCTTATTTCTTTTCCCAGGAGAGGAGAGCAGTGACTGAGAGGAGAGTCGGCCTACCTCAGGCAGAAGAGCGAGGACTCCTTGGTGTGGCACGTCAGGAGGCTGTCGAGGAACCTGGGGACAGGAAGGCTGCTGGCCGGGGCAAGAGGGCCTGGCTCCACCTCCGGGAGTGCAGACCCAGGCTCACCCAGGTGGACAACCAGGGCAGCCAAGCCCAGCACATGTGAGGCACTCAAGCGTGGGCCCTGAAAAGAGGGACAAGTGGCAGAGCTGGTGACAGCCCCCCAGCCAGAAGGCTCCTGTGCTTGGAGGACTAGCCAGGCTGCCCAGCCCTTGGAGCAGCCCCCGTGTGGCCTGCATGAAGGGGGAGCCTACCTGGTGGTGGAGCAGCTGGCAGAGGCGGGTAAGGACTGCAGGGAGCAGCGTAGGTCCACACAGGGTCCTCACAAAGAAGGCTGCCCAGGGACCCTGCCTGTAGATAACAGAGGTGAGGCCCTGGCCCCTCACAGCCCCACACACCACTCCCACAGCTGATCCAGGTGCAGAGGCCTACCAAGGGCCAGGTCATTCCTCCAAACAGGGACCAAGGACAACAAGACTTCTACAAATCCCCACTTTTTGGAAGTCGGCCTGGACACCTGCTCCTGGAAGTTGAGCTCACTCCGGCCTGGCCTGCTATCTTGATGCCCCAGGACAGCCCAGGATCACCTAGTCAAACTCCTGAGCCCTTACCTCTCTGGAGGGGCAGAGCTGGAGGCCACCATCAGGCTCTGACAGAAAGCTGAGAGCAGGAGGTCCACCACCTGGGAGGGACATGGCCACCAACGGCTGTAGCTCCCACCACTAGCAACGGGAAGCAGCCTGTGCAAGCATGGGGAGATGGCAGGGCAGCTGGTCCCGGGACCCCCACCCCTGCCGAGTCCAGGACTCGTCCAGGACTTGGAAATCAATGCTGAGCAGCCGAAAAGGGTGAGTAGAGACTCAGGCCTGGGGCTGCAGAAGGTGTCTGCAGCCAGGACGCACACAAACGGGCTGGCTGGCCTGGGCAGGGAGGGCCCAGGTCTTTGAAGCCTGAGCCAGCTCCTGACATAACCTACGAAGCGGCTGGTGCCGCAGCCTGCACCCACCAGCTGCTGCTGCTGCTGAAGTTCTGGAGCAAGGACGTTGAGCTGAATCCTCCCTCTGCCACGGGGGCTGCCATCCTCACCAGGCCCCAAGGCCGCGCTCAGTCGTTCAGAAACCACGGCCATCTGCGCAGATATGACTGCAGGTAGAGAAACCACCCAGGGAAGACAGGACACGGGGTAGACCAGTGCTCAGGGGCTGACATGGCCTCGCAGAAAGCTAAAAAGCCTCGGCCACCAGCTGGCTCCCACACCCCAGCCAGGCAGTGGCAAAGCTCATTCTCATTGGGGGAGGCAGTGATCAGACCACGGACACACGGGGACCTATGCCTCGTGACACTGAGCACATGTGGTGTGGACATGCTGGGCCTGCTTCCATTGCTCCTTCTTCGGGGATCAGCCTTTGGCTTCTGAAACCCCAGCCCAACCCTCCCACACGGCACTGGACAGCCGGGGCGAGACGAGGGGCGAGACGAGGGGCGAGACGAGGGGCGACCACCCCACTCAAGCATGCAAACCTGTGGCTCAGGAAGCAGCTGAGCTGACCTTTTCAGGTTCTGGCTTAAGAGCAGAACTCTTCACAGTGCCCTCCAAGGGCCACGTCCTGGCCAGGCCTGGCAGCACAGGCCTGTGGTGCTACCACTGGGGAGACTGAGGCAGGAGCATCACTAGAGCCCAGGTGTTTGAGTCTAGCAAGCCCAGCCTCAAAAAACACAACAAGAGCACCCCAGGACCACGCGAGCACGGCTCTGAAAGGCTGTGTCTCCAGCCTGTGCAGGCGGCCTCAGGGAGGGGCTGGACCCCAGAGCTGCAGTGCTACGGGGCTGTTTGTGTGACAACTGAAACTGGTTGCTCTGTGTGACGGTGGGCGTGGTTTGTTCCCAGGGTGGTGGTGGCGTTGGTGGGCGTGGTGGGGTCCCAGGGGCACCACCTCACAAGGCCTGCTGTGGTTCTCCAGGACACTACTGGGCCTCCCAGGAGGCTGAGAGACTGTCACAAAAGCACAGGCCTGATCGTCCTGGTCTCTCTGGCCTCCTGCTTGCCTGTGCCCTTCTGCACATACAGTCAAGCCTGGGACTGCCTGCCTCCAGAACTGTGAACTAAATATACCTTATTTCTTTAAAGATTACCCAGTGTTGGGTATTTTGTTATAGCAACAGTAAGTGGCAATACGCTCAGGAAACATGTGGCTTACTTATTTCAGATTCTGCATCCTAGTAAGAATCTGAACGTCCTGCAGTCAGTTTTCACTGCCACAGACTGCTGGGTTGCACCAAGTGCTAAGGGGCTATGCATGCTCTCACTCCATGCATGAAGCCTTCACCCCCACTCAGTGTTTTCAGAGACAGAGTAGAGGCCCAGTGTACTTCACATTAACACAGACAGCCAGGATACTGGAGAAACAGCCTCCTACGAGCTCTGCTCAGCTTTCTTCCTCCATTGCCCATCCCACTGGCTGCCAAATAGCACAGTGTTCATCTCTGCCCAGGGTCTAGGCAGCTGCAGTGAGACCAGAGGAAAGACACAGCCTCCACTGCCATGGCTCCAACCCCACACTGCACACTCACGCAGAACACGCACACTCTATCAGACACCCCGTCCTCACCGTCAGCCTGGGTGGGGTCTGCCATCAAGGCTCTGAGTTCTGTCAGCGCAACCCTGAGTGGTCCCAGGGGCTCCTCGGCATGGGTGGGTTCTGCCCTCATTCCCAAGGCTGCACCTGAGGGAGGGGAGGCAGAGGGGAAACAGGTTCCTGCAGATGCCAGGCCTAGGTGTCAAGGACAGACAATGGATCCTCTCTCTGACACTGTGTACAGCGTGTCACATCAAAGGTGCTTATAAACAAACAAAGTGAAGAAAAGCAGTTTTGCAGACCACAGCCAGGAGTGTGAACGCACAGGTGTAATGGAAACAGAGCTGCACAGATGGGGGCAGGGGCAGGTGGGCATCCCAGCTGGACGACTGAGGGAGGCAGCCACACATCCACATCCCCCAGCACGCCTGGGACAGAGCTGGCGACTGTCACCAGCTCAGCCTGCGGCTACATCTACTCAGGAGACACGTTGGCAAAAGATCCTGGTTTAAACTCTCACATCGTTTTCGCTAGAAAAGGAGAGGCGTGCCTTAGAGCACAGCAAGCTCACATGTGGCTTGGCTGCAGAGGCACACACTCACCAGTGCACGCTGCGCCTGTGGGTCTCGCCCAGCAGGAACTGGCAGCCATGGCTCTGCTCGAGAACTCCACCACACGCCATGAAAGCACCTGGGGACCCAGGAGCTGAGGGCAGGGTCGCAGGCCTGTGACCCAGTGACTCAGCATGGGTCATGAATCTGAGTCTCAAAACAAAATTTAAAAAAGGTCTGGGTCGGCCGGGCATAGTGGCACACACATGTAATCCCGGAGGCTCGGGAGGCTGAGGCAGGAGGGTAGCAAGTTTAAAGCCAGCCTCAGCAACTTACCAAGACCCTGACTCAAAAATAAAACAAAAAGGTTTGGGGATGTGACTCAGTGGTTAAGCACTCCCTGGGTTCAATCCTGGGTATCAAAAAAATTTCTGGGAAGTAAGTACAGCTCGGTGGTAGAGCACTTGCCTAGAAGCATGAGGGTTAGGGCTTGGTCCCCTAAAGTAGGAAGGTGTGAAGGAGGGCAACTCTCTGAAGAGAAACCCTCACCATGTGGCTAAGGCGTCAGACCTCCCAGCTGTCCCCAACACAGCACTGGTCCCTGCCAGAGCTTCTCCTGGGTCTCCACAACCGCGGGGAACTGTCTAGGCCTATGGAAGGAGGGTTGGAGATAGATAGAACTGGAGAGAGGACTATGTCGAACAGAACAGGCTTGTTCAGCCTGCATGGCCCTACAGATGTCAAGGGACATAAAAAAGGAACAAACACAAAGATGGACACAGTACGCCTGCAGTGCTAGTGATTTAGAGGCTGAAACAGGAGGATCACAAGTTGGAGGCAGCTGAGTGAGACCCTGTCTCAAAGTAGAAAATAAAAAGGGATGGTGCAGCTCAGTGGCAGTGTATCGCTAGGATTAACCTCAGCACCAAGAAGAAAACCCAAAACCAAAACCCACAAACTCTCTGCTTCAATGACGAGGTGCTGGTCCCTGTGACAAAATGACAGGGCAAAGCACCAGGTTGCTCTGGACAGGGCCCTTCCCTGCTGCTGCAAGAGCTGGCAGAAAGGACACGGGTGTGCATGTGCAGACGTGTGCGACAGCGACCTGCAGGGCTGTGGAGCTCCGCCTCGCGCTCCGTGCTCACAGAGCAAGTGGGGCCTCCGCCACCAGCTGTTCCCTATGTGGTTCACGGGGCCATCTAAGGCACCAGAGGAGCCACACATCATGGCACCTACTGTGCCTGCAGGAGTCAGCACAGGCACCTGGCAGGCACAGGGGCTTCCGCTCCAAACACCCCTTATAAGAGCCAGGTTCAGGCAACCTATGGAACCCCCATCTCATTCGGTGTCACTATGAACAGCCCTGGCGGTCACTGATGCAGCCTTGGGGGCAGGGGCTCTGAGCCAGGGAAATGGGAAGCATCAGCCCCAGCAAGGGCAAGACTACCTTCTGGAGGCTTCTCAGCAGTAGAGCAGGCTTGGCAGTAGGCAGCATACAGAGACTGGGGGATTTTATCTGCTCTGGATCAGAAGACAACAATATTCAAGTCAATCATGACAATTTAATTCCCTAGTTTCTGACTCCTAAACTGTTTTGCAAAGTAAAAAACATTAAATTTAAATAAATGATACTTCACTGTGTATAGTACTATCCTGGTTTTTGTTTGTTACCAGGGATAGAACCCAGAGGCACCTAACCACTGAGCCACATCCCAGCCCTTTTTATTGAGACAGGGTCTCACTGAGTTGCTTAGGGTCTTGCTAAGTTGCTGAGCCTGGCCTTGAACTTACGATTCTCCTGCCTCAGCCTCCCAAGTCGCTGGGATCACAGGTGTGTGCCACTGCACCAGGTTCCATAATGGTTTAAGAAAAAAAACATACATAGGCTTTGCATGGTACTTCCTCCACAACACACCAAGCGTGATTATGAATAGCCATCACTACTAAGAAGACCCGGAAGACCCAAGTGACACGTCACACCCAGGCAGAACTCGCTGACAGTCTGTGTGACCCATCTCCAGGCCGCCTCCTGAGACTCTGCTCTGCCGCTCTGGGCTTTAATCTGGAGCACAGCTATGCCCTCATGCTCATTTCTTGCCAGTCTCTCTGCAGGTGCCAGGCGCAGACCAACCCATTGGGCATCTGTGCTGATCCCTCCCAGGGCCTGCAGCAAGCACTTTCGATGCTGTCCCTAGGGCTGGCAGAATGCACTACAGGCCTCTGCATCAGGCGTAACAAGTAGTCCCCACCCTGGAAGGAGGCTTGGTGACCTATCTGTGGCGACGCAATTGTCCTCCATGTCCTGTGCCATGGCCTACTGCCCTGTGTCCAGGCAGCACCAGCCCCTGCTGGCTCCCCACACCACTGTATGCACGACGCTATGTCAATGAATTTGAAACCTAGATGACACAGGTTTTCTAGAAACCTACAAAAGACTCAAGAGGAATAAAAAAAAAAAAATTAAAAAAAAAAAAAAACCTGGCTAACCTAATAGCTATTCACAAAACAGAGTCACTGACACCACAGACGTCATCAGGACCAGACAGCTATGCAGCCAAGCTTGGCCCAAGCCTCAGCCATAGGAATCTCAGTTCCAAGTTACAAGTTCCATCTTGTAAAGCACGAAAACGTCACTGCCTAGGCAGCCAAGGTACACGAAGAGGATCAGGCTCAGGCTTGGTGAAACTTGCCCCGACCATCACCATATCACGTCCAGCAGTTCCTAACAAAACCTCATCCCAGCAGGGACATCCCAGGAAGGCAAGGACAGTTCAACAGCAGGAAAAACCTACCTCAGGCATTACCACAGGACCAGGAGAAGAGCATGATCGTCCTGAGAACTCGACCCTCAGGAAGTCCTGAGTGGGCCAGCGAGAGGGCTCCTCCACACAGAGACACACCCAGAGCAGTCACCACGAGCACCTGATCCAGGGTGACTCTCAGCAGCATTCCTACTGCAGTGAGCATCAGACTGCTGTCGTTGTAGGTTAAACCAACACTCCTTCCTAACACAGCATGACAGAAGGCAAGAGGCCAGCGGCTAACAACCAGAATAGAAGCCAGACACCTGGATACCCAAACCTCAGCCATACCCGAAGAAAGAATTCAAGAGAACATGCTGTTTGCCGTAGCAATGAAATCTAGGTCATCAGTAGTCGTCTACAAAAGATGCACAGAAGGACACACTGGAGAACGGAAGACTCACTGTCACTGCGCTAGAAGCTCCCAGCGTTCCCAGACACACCCTGAGGAGGTTCACTGAAGTTGTGCTTCAAGAGTCCAGCCTGCAGCCATGGACAGCTGTTGGCCGTTCAGTCTGTGAGACCTGATGAGTGGTGTGTGCTGAGAGGGTGCTCAGCAGAGAGAGAACGCCACACAGCAGCTAGAACAGAGCCAGAGTACGATGGGCCGCCAAGTGAAGCTCTGGCTGTGTTGGTCGCAGCCGAAGACGAAAACCTGATGTGTGAGCCAGGAGCAATGGAGCACACACCTGTAACCCCAGCAGCTCGGGAGGCTGAGGCAGCAGGACTGTGAGTTCAAAGCCAACCTCAGCAACAGCAAGGCACTAAGCAACTCAGCGAGACCATAAATAAAATACAAAATAGGACTGGGGATGTGGCTCAGTGGTTGAGGGCCCCTGGATTCCAACCGCAATTCCCCCCCCCCCCCAAAAAAAAAACACACAAGATGCCAACTCTCACCCACTGTAAATGCTCCTACGGAAAAATGAAAACAATGCTGGCGAGGGTGTGGAAACACCCAAGGGCTCTGGCCTAGCAGAAAGAATCTATTTTAAAAGGCAAAGATAGCAAAATATGGGTGGAGGTTCATGGTGGTACTTTAAATGTGTTTTAAATTGCTGTATGTGCAGTTCTATGTATCAGAAATACTTTATTTATATCACAAATAAATAAAAACAAGGATGCTAGAGGTTTTTCCTGCCAGCCCCCATGGGCCCTGGAAACAGCAGGCACTTCCTACCTCCCTCAGGAAGAAGGGCCTTGCAGGCACCCACCCTCCACCACCAGTGGAGGCCACCTGTGGGCGCGCTATCCAAGACCCCAGGATCCTGGTGAATCTCGAGGGCCACCCTAGTCCTTCCACCTGAGGCTTCTTCAAGCTCTTCCTTTCCTTCTATCCCTAAATCCTCTTACCACAATTATGAACTGGAACGTCAACACTAACCCAGTCTCCCAAAGTTTCACTCAGGAATGATACTAAGCGGTGATATTGAGAATTGAGCAAACTTTGTTTTAAAAAAATCATAACCAGCTACTTTTGGAGCCAACATTTTACAATAAACACAGGTGAAAGACATTTCTCTAAAAGAGAAGCACACTTCTCTGCATCATCAAAGCCCTTCTGGAAAAGCTTCCATGTACCTCCTCAGGGCTTCTATGAGCGCCTCTCGGGAATCCGGGGCTGACGGGAGCTGTGGAAAGAACCAGAGCCCAGTGAGGAGGGTCTCGATTCCAGAGGTGGCCACATGCATGGACACGTCCGTCGTACTCACCACTCGCGGTGTGAGCAGGGCAGGCAGGAAGTGGGACAGGTAGTATGACCTCCTGAATATGCTGCAGCACAGAGAAGCAGACAGCACCACAGTCAGTCCAGGTGCTCTGCACAAGGCTGCTGCCTACCCGTCTGCCGTTCTCTTTCCAGGATGCTGGGATGAGTCTTGCAGAGGGCATCAGTGGGGCAACAGCCCTGCACTCCAGGGAGTCTGGGACACGACCGCCCGCCCAGGAGTAGGCAGGGTCAGCGGGGACCATTCTTTCCTTGGATCTGCGCTCAATCCCAGGAGCTACAGTCAGTCTTGCCTGCACTGGTAGCAACCACGATTCTGGGTGTTTTGGGACCACACTGAATCCAATCAAGTTTGCTGTTCAATTCCCTGGACTGACTCCATTTTGGTCCCTAAGCAAGCATTAATTAGAAAACCATTGTTGAGTTAGGCATCGTGGCGAGCACTGGTAATCTCAGAGACTCCCGAGGCTGAGGCAAGAGGATTGCAAGTTCAAGACCAGCCTTAGCAACTTAGTGAGACAACTCCAGTCTCAAAATCAAAAGGGCTGGGGATGTAGCTCAGCAGTTAGGCATCCCTGGGTTTAATCCAGCACCAAAAATACAAAAACCCACCACTGCTACACTGGCCTGTGGTCTTCCCTCCCATGTGACTCCAGGGCACCCACTGGCTGTTTCTGGGAGGAAGAGCACCCTGTAACTTGCAGCAGGACACAGCTCTTGACCCTGCCACCACCGTGCCCAGCAGCCCCCTACCTGGCCTCCATGACTGGGACTGGGATCTTCCCTGTGTGCTCAAACACTAGGAGGGCCTTCTCCACGTCTTGAGCTGCCTGGCTGTGCGGCTGGTTCTGCACAGGGAAGGAGAAAAAGGGAGGTAAGAGGGCTGGGGATGTGGCTCAAGCGGTAGTGCGCTCGCCTGGCATGTGTGCAGCCCGGGTTCGATCCTCAGCACCACATACAGACAAAGATGTTGTGTCCGCTGAAAACCAAAAAAAAAAAATTTTTTTTAAAAAAATTCTCACTCTCTCTCTTTAAAAAAAAAAAAGGGAGGTAAGGAAGCAGAGGCCAACCCACAAGCCCCACCTTCTTGGACCTGCCTGTGGGGGAGGGCTGCAAGAGCCACTCTGGAGCCGCCTTAAGTGGCATGCCTGCTGTTCCACTTTAGTTTGCATGGGGGACAATGTGACAGAGCGGACTAATATTGGCGCTGCCAGGATTCTCTACAGTCGGGAGGTCAAAGCTTAGGGCTGGGAAGTAGCTCAGCTAAGCACATGCTCAGCATGTTTTAGGCCCTTCATTTATGCAAAAACTACATAAATGAAGGTGAAGGTTGAGGAGGGTACTACCCAGCAAGTGGAACTGGGACACGCACATGGATCCTCCAAATGCATGCAGAGAGGTAAAGGGGACCTGGCATGTGCACACAGACCCTCCAGATACATGCAAACAGGGAAAGAGGCCACGCTGGCTGTCTTCTGCCCTCAAAAGCACCAACCCAGCAGCCTGGGCCCTTGGGGACAGCTCAGCCCTCTTAAGAAGCCAGAGCGCCTGGATTGACTGGGACGCTGTCTGCTGCCTCCGCTAGGATGTCAGGGGCTGCCCTCAAGGGGATTCCTAGGTGGGAACAAGTGGAGACTTAACTTTTGAAATTTAAAATTACGAAAAGTCAAAGTCATGAGTAACTTATGAATAGCACCAAATCTCCAAGGACACCGCCTGGCAGTGGTTCACCGAGCACTTCAGTGGCCTCTCTACCTATTCTTCAGCAACTCACCGCAGCACAGAGTCTTAAAAGATGGAGAAGCTGTTTCTACAGCAACACATGTGTCACGTGGCCAGCTGACATCTGGTCCATAACAACCACTGGCACTTCTCTATAATTCCTAGACAAATGCAGCCAACCACCTCTCACCTCTCCACTCCAGCCCACAAAGGCCAAGAAGCCCTGGTACGGAGAGCCACCGTGAATTACTTGATGGTCTTCTCTTTGTATGGAAGCCAGGGAGACCTAGGTTTGGCATTGCAAGCTATTCTATGGCTCTTCCCATTCAATGGATTGCCCAATGCACGTGACCTCTATCTCTGCTCTACTAAGGAAGACCCCTCTCATAGCCTCCAGAGTTGGGCGTAACTCGTTGGGAACTGGACAGCCCACCTCCCACCTTATTTGGAAAAGAACATTCCCTGGAAAACCTTTCATGTTCCCTGATAATAAATAAAGCCAGCGTGGGCTCCAGCTTGCCCTTGGTTTCTTTTTAGTGTGAGAGCTCAGTCCCTAAGATCGGCTACCCCTCCCGCCCCTGCTTTTAAAAATCACTTCCTGTGCCCTGTGGTGTTTTCATCATTTTCTCTTTCTTGGCTTTTTCATTCTGCAGCCAGCCCATTCCACCAAGAGCAACTCATTTCCATTGCCTACTCGGGGTGTACGCGAGACCCTGGCAGCAAGCCACCCCAAATGAGGCAACTGTGGGCCACTACTGACCAGACGCCCTCAGGGAAGTGCCGCGAGCCAGGCGCAGGACAGAGAGAGCCCAGGAGCTGGAGCTTGAGGCCCAGGAGTGAGGGCCGGACCCCAGACCCACAGAGCAGCCCAAGGCGACCCACCTCGGTGACATCCTCACTTGAGGACAAATGCTCGTAGAGCCCCATATTCTCCAGAGAAACCTTCAGAAAAGAAAAACAAGAACATGAAAACAAAGATGGCTTCAGTGGGTGCCGGCAGGGCCAGCGCAGCGCAGACTTGCCTTGAGGTCAGCCAGCCGGGTCTTGGCCAGGGCCACGTAGTCAGTGAGGAGGGTGCGGTACTTCCCGGGCACCAAGGGCGGGTAGAGAACATGCACCTGCGAGGACACATGGCAACATCAGTCCCAGGGCACCAGGCACTGCCACACCAAGACGGCCACGACGGCCGGACACATGCTGGGCAGTAGAGGGCCACCCCCAGGCACAATGCAGACAAGAAACTCTGACGCCAGGGCCAGGCGTGGAAGGGACACCAGGGCCAGGCAGCCACAGGCTCCAGGTACAGCGGCACCTGCAGCTGCAGAAACCCACCAACATCCCGGTCAACCAGAGGACAGCAGGTCCACACCAATGCCACATCTGTGACACTACCAGAATGATGGATCCGTAGCAGGCAGTGTGCTGTGAAAAGGGTGCCCACCGCCCCACACTGAGCTTGTGTCCATGGAGAAATGACAATGGAACAGGAGCCCAGAAAGACATGGCCTGCAAGGACTAACCCAGGCTCTGGCGAGCAGCTGGAGCTGCACCAGAGGCAAAAAAGGCAGAGAAGCTACCAAAGAGACCCAAGAGAGAGCAGGTGGCTGAATGCGGGAGAGGCTCTGCATAGGCCAGGGCGCGGGAGAAGGCCTTGGGGACCGCGTGCCTCGCCCCTCAGAGGTGGGGGCTGGGGTGCACAGGGGGCTCAGATTGACTGCTCCTCCTCCCTCAGCACAAGAGCACCCAGAAGCAGCCCAGAGCTGGGAGTGGGCAGGCACGGCAGGATCTAGCCCCTGGCTGTGGGGGCACAGCCCCTCTGGAATGTAGTGGGGACTCCTGAGTAGAGGCTGAGACGTCAGTGTCCACACCAGCATGATTCTCAGCAGCCAAGCTACAGAACCAGAACAGGTGCCCGTAAACAGAGGAACAGATAGAGAAAATGTGCACGTGTACAAAGCGGAGTTCTACCCAGCCATAATGAGAGTAAAATCACAGCATCTGCAGGTAAATGGATAGAAACTGAGAACATCATGCTAGGTAAGCCGGACTCAGAAAGTCAAGGATCAAGTGTTTTCTCTCCCACGAGGAAGATAAAGGAAAGTAAGGGAAAGTTGGGGAGGGGACCGGATTTCATGAAGACACAGAAACACAGGGAAGATCAGTGGGTAGGAGGAGGACCAGAGGGAGAAGGAATGGGAAAAGGAGAAAAATGTGGAGGGAACCTAACAGAATCATGTCTCGTACATGCACATGAACTTATGTACTGTAGCAAGTACCAATCAAACATCAACAACAGGGAAAGGAAGACCAGAAGACAGAGGAGGGAGACTGGGGGAGGGAAGAGGAGGGGACCAGGAGGGCCGACATCAAACTCCCTGTATGTACAGTTCTGCCCAAACCACCCGCATACCACCTGTGATCACAATACTCTAATAAAACCCAGGCTGCACTGGGGCAGTTAGCTGATGAACCAAAGGTCTCTAACTCCCTTCGCCAGCCTCTCTATGGGAGAGGCCCCAGGTGGACACCCACACCCAGCCTGGGGCTTGTCATGAAACTAAAATGGACTTGTTACAAAAACTCAAACTACAGTAAACTAGCGAGAGGTCTGTTGCCTGCTCTCTACTCCTAGGGGTGATGACCCCAGGCAGTTCAGGCTATATCCTTCCAGATTCTTCTCCTTAAACACATAAAAAAAAAAAATACCATTTTTAAAAGAAAATGAGCTCTGTCTCTACTGGCTACACCACCTCTCGTCTTGCCCACATCTTCCCAGGCCCCGCACCTGCAGGACAGCCCACAGGAAGAGGTTGGTCTGGGACAAGTGAGGGCAGAGAGCTCCAGGGACCACAGCTGCAGGCGGCTCCTCACCTGCATGTACCGGGGGGCTTCCCAGGGCACGAGGCTGGACAGGAACTTGAAAAGGAAGACCAAAGCCTTCTTGCTGCAGCTGTGGTAGCCCCGTGCACTCCCAAACGAGGCCTGGAGAGAGAAGGCAGAAGTGCTGCTCAGTGAGGTACCTGCCCACAGGCTGTGCATGCCCTGCCTCGGTCTGGCCCACAAGCAGAAGCTGCTGCTGAAAGAGAGACACGAGAAGCAATTCAGGTCCACAGGTCACAGCCGTGCCCTGGCTGAGAAAGAGGCTGAACGTTTACTCAAAGAAAAGTCAAAAACCATTCTGAGCAGCAGGTATCTACCGCAGGACGCCACAACAGGATCAGGGACCAAAGCGGGAGGGGTTGGGGGAAGGAGGCTTTGGGTCAGCAGTGGCTCTGAGCACACAGTGTGTACCTGCAAAGAGCAAGCCTAGGAGAGGACTGGGCAGTGCTCCCACAGACCAGAACCTGCCCTGTGCTGACTATGGGGCACAGAGCACCAGCTCCTGCCAACCCCAGAGCTACTGCTCCAGGCCTCATGAGGACCCAGCTGCAGCGAGAACAGGGGCAACACTGGGTCAAGAGCAGCCTCCTGTGTACCCTCCCCACTGCCCTGCACAGAAGAGCTTGGTGTGCTCTCGACCAGCACTTCCAAAGCCCTCCACTGGCATGTCTGACAGCAGCAGGTGGGGGAACTGCAGGACAAATCACAGAGCAGGTGGACTAATGGAGGGACACAGAGCAAGGACACAGGCCTCCGAGGACAAAGCCTGTACCTCAGACCTCCAGGGAAACCACAGGCACAGGTGTCCTGCTGAGGTTGCCCAGCACTTGCTTTCACTGCCACCTACTGGGTTTTCTGACTCTCCACTAGAGAGAAGGAACACTGGGCACAGTGGCCCACCCCTGTCATCCCAGTGGCTCGGAGGCGGAGGCAGGAGGATCTCGAGTTCAAAGCCAGCCTCAGCAATAGCGAGGCACTAAGCAGCTCAGTGAGACCTTACCTCTAAATAAAATTCAAAATAGGGCTGGGGATGTGGCTCAGTGGTCGAGTGGCCCTGAGTTCAATCCCTGGTATCCTCCCCCCACCAAAAAAAAAAAAAAAAGGGAAAAAGCCTTTGTCCAGCAGTTGAAGGAGAACACAGAACAAAACTTGGAGACACACGAGGAAGCCTGTCAGGGACATCGCTGCCAGAAAGCCATCCTGAAGCTCTTTTCTCATGAGATAGCAGCACTTGGGAGCCCAATGGTACCTCCACTAGCCAGCCAGGAGGACGGCACTCAACTTCCCAGGAAACTCACCTTGAACCAGTCTGCGTAGGATGGGAATACAGAGGGGCCCTCCTGGGCAGCCTGGCGCACAATCAGGAAGGCAGTGACCATGCTGTCCAGATGGTAGCTCTCGAAGGCATGGGCCATCAAACGGGCCACCCAATCTGTCAGACAGTGACACTGTCAGCAGGCAGATTAGGCCATCCTGGCTGGGATGTGCCCTCCCAAACACCAGCTTCCCAAGGACTAAGCCACAATCGCAGCACAGACCACTGGACAGAGGAAGTAGCACCACTCTTCACTCCTCGGCCACAGGCAATCTGGACCTTCCCAGCAACAGGGCTCACAGTTGGGCAGCAGGAAGGGCTTCGGGTGGATTCGACCCCCAGCAGGTTCTGCTGCCACCACTGTGCACCCACTCACTCACACCCTGCAGCCGAGTGCACACCTTGCAACAGCTGCAGTGCCTCTGGGAAGCAGACGACCAGCGTGGACACACAGGACAGCACGCGCTGCCAGTTGACCTCACGCGTCTCCAGAACCTCCTGCAAATGGCCGACCGACTCCTCTGGACTCAGCATCACCAGGAGCTGAAATCAAAGTCCCAGCTCCCTCCAGACCACAGCAAACCCATGGCACCAGCACTGGGCCTTCTCCCTGCAGAGGGGGGCGTGCACCAGAAGGGCGGATCCAGCAAGGATCCAGGAGTGCTTGAGGGAACAAGTGGCATCACCTCTCACAGTGGCCAGCGCTGGCTGGAGAAACACTGGTCTCAGAAGGGGTGGTCGGTGTCCATGAGGGAGTGACCAGGATACAGAGCCCAAGCCAGAGCCAGCCTCAGCTCGGACGCCCGCCCCACCCCCGGTGCAGTGCAGGCACAGGACAGCCAGCAGACACTCACCCTGCGGTACAGCGTGGTGAGCAGAGGGTGGGTCCTGACGAAGCTCCACTCTCGCTGCCTCTGAATGGCATCAGAGGCTCCAGGAGGGAAGCAGACATGAGCTTCAGGTTGGCATTTATCACACAGTTTTAAAGCTTCCACCTGGAGGGGCTGGGGTTGTGGCTCAGTAATAGAGCGTTTGCCTCGAATGTGCGAGGCCCTGGCTTCGATCCTCAGCACCACATAAAAATACATAAACAAAACAAAGGTACTGTGTCCAACTACAACCAAAAAAATTTTTTAAAGTTTCCACATGGAAAGAGAGTTGGGTTTCAGTTTGTGTATTTAACTCCAGCGAAGTGCCCATCTCCCTTGGGACCTGGGGGTGCTGGCTCCAGGACTCAGGCTCTGCACAAGTCCTTACATACAATGGCAAGTCTGCTCAGAGCCCACCCTCTCTCTCCAGGTCCTTCACCTCTCCAGACAGCATTGCAGATATTTCTATTTTGGTAGCAAGACAAGTGATAATTCTTCTGTTTTCTCTTAATTTCTCGTAAGAAAACTCAGAATTATCTTATTTTTTGGTAATGCTGGAGATGAAACCCATAGTCTCATACATTCCAGGCAAGTGCTCTACCCTAGGGCATACCTCTAGCCCAGGAGATCACTTTGAAATGAAAGGACATTTGGTAACAGAGACCTGTGAAAACCTGGGGCTACTCAGAGCATTAAGCGGCACCCTCAGGTCTCAGGGCCCGAGTTCTGTAGAGGACAGGGCCATGAATCCACAAGGGCCCAGGGAGCTGCCCCAGAGTGCACAGGGGCCAAGGTGCTGGGCCTACCTTTCAGTACAGGGCTGTGAGTGAGAACCTGGGTCAGGGTGTGGCTGAGGAACCTCTTCAGCACATCGGCAGAAACCCCACCACACGGGAGAGCCTGGAACACGCCAAGCCTGAGCACAGCAGAGGGAGACTCTCAGGAGGGGAGGCCGCCCCTTCAGGACCAGTCCTCGCACTGTGGGTCTCGCAGGCACTCCTTTCTTTATCCTTAAAAGCGCTTTCTTGGTCAGGCCATGAAGCTGCAGGGGTTTTTGTTTTTTCTTTCTTCTTTTGATACAAGGAATAGAAACCAGGGGTGCTCTACCACTGACTACACCCCCCCCCCGGTCCTTTTTATTTTATGAGAGGATCTAAGTTGCCCAGGTTGGTCTTGAACTCGCATCCTCCTGCCTCAACCTCCCGAGTCCCTACAATCACAGGTGTGGCCACTGCACCTGGCCAGCTATAGGCTTTGAGTGGAATCCAAGGAAAATGGTCTTATCAAGACAGAAATGAAGCAGTGAGGAGCTGCGAGTGCAGAGGCAGGCTGGAGGCGAGAAGCAGATAAGGAGGATGGGCCATAACTGAGCGGCCATGGGCAGCCAGGAAGCCTCAGCCACCAGGAGCAGACCAGGGCATAGCACCTGGCATGTGCGGTGGCTATGGCAGCTGTGCTGTTGTTAAAGCCAACGACTCCGAGAGAGCAGGGAAGGAGCATGGGGCAGATGTTCCTAGGCTGGGGTCCGCCTGCCACTGTGCAAGACTCCCCAACACCGGTAATGCACCCACAGCCAAGGCAGCGAGGGGGCAAGAACCAAGGGGCCAGCAGTTAAGTCCTACCCCTGCCAGCAGGGTGCAGACAAGAGGCCCATGCTCACCACGGCTGGGGACAAGCTCAGCCCTGCCAGCCTTCTCCACAGAGCACGCTGCAGCCGGGCCAGCGGGAGCCTGGCCATTCCCATGAGAGAAGGTCTGAACTTAAAGTAGCACAGCCAAACACAGACAGGAGGAGAAGCAGCACAGCAAGGCACCTGACTCAGGAAGCTTGTCTCAGAGATCTGCCCACAGGCCGTCTGGGCCGGACCTGCCAGCCTAGCTCAGTGGGGAGCCTGCCTGAGGGTGCACAGACAGGCCCTCATTACAGGGTCACCAGAGAGTGTCCTCACAAGCAGCCAGACCTCCTGGCCCTCAAACTCCAGCTTAGACCCAGAACTGTGAGAAAATGTCTGCTAAGCCACACAGTCCACTATATTTTGCTCTGGTAGCTTGGGCAGAATAACACACACACACATATACACACGTACAAAT
The DNA here is from genome assembly GCF_001458135.2 of Marmota marmota marmota. Classification (NCBI taxonomy): domain Eukaryota; kingdom Metazoa; phylum Chordata; class Mammalia; order Rodentia; family Sciuridae; genus Marmota; species Marmota marmota. Next base: position 386,343 of record NW_026000222.1, on the reverse strand, counting down.
AACGCGGTACACTCCTAATTTTGTACCCAAAGGACTTAACATCAGCATACTATAGCAACATGGCCTCATCAATGTTCATACAACTCAATTCACAATGGCTAAGCTATGCAACCAACCTAGGTGCCCTTTATGAATGCATAAAGAAAATGTGGTACATATACACAATAGAATATGACTCAGCCATAAAGAATGAGATTATGGCATTTGCCAGGAAATGGATGGAATGTATCATGCTAAGTGAAATAAGCCAAACCCAAAAACTAAAGGCAGAATATTCTCTCTGATATGCAGATGCTGACTCACAATGGGGGTGGTGGGGGGTGGTGGAGGTTCACCGGATTGGCCAGGAAAGTGAGGGGAAGGGAAGGGGATGGGAAAGACAGTAGGATGAATTGAACATAACCTCCCAGGGTTCTTACGTGAGTACACATAGTATTTCAAAATACACTCTACCATCACACGTAACTCAATAACAAAATGGTGTTTTAACCACTGCAACAGAAACACTGAGTCATTCAGCACATCAAGCCCCTTGTAAGAGATAAAAATCAAGAGCAAAACAATTTAAAAGACTGAGAAGAGGGCTGGGGATGTGGCTCAAGCAGTAGCGTGCTCGCCTGGCATGTGTGCAGCCCGGGTTCGATCCTCAGCGCCACATACAAACAAAGATGTTGTATCCGCCAAAAACTAAACAATAAAAAAAAAAAAAATTCTCTCTCTCTCTAAAAAAAGACTGAGAAGACCTGGAAATATGGGGGCGTCTACCTGGCCTCTTGGGATTCCACCCTCAAGGCCCTAACCCACTGTGCACTGAAGCACATCCTGACCCCCACCTCCCATGCTCAACTCTGTGAGTCTACGGAGCCCTGGAAAGAGAAGGCCACCCTGACCAAGCCTGACAACGGCAGATCTGAGCAGGACCCAGAGAGCAATGCGGGGCTGGCCACGCGGGAGGACCAACAGCAGCAGCATGTTCTGGGAAGCTCTGTGGTACGGCCTGAGGGCAAAGAGAGGAGGAAGCCATGGGGCTCAGCTCACTTCAGGAGGGAGAAGAGCAACTACCAGGCCCCATTTCCTGAGGGATTCCAGAAGCAGGAGTACAGGGGTGGGTCTCCTACTGGCTCTCAGAAGATGAAGGAGAGAGTGGTGCCCTGGGCCAGGGGTTGCTACCCTAGAAGTGTTTAAATACCATGGGAAGGCCTCCACTCAAAGGCTTCTGCCCCTGGCCTCCCTATGAGCATGGACCCTTCCCCAAATTGCCCACATACCAGCAGCTCACCACCCTGTGATCGGAGGACTCCTCCTGAAGGCCGGCAGTCAAAGCGTCAAGTGCCACTGACAACACAGGACAGAAGCAGCACTCAGCAGGCGCTAACAGTCTGTCAGTACCCACCCTAAAGTGCTCTGGGACAAGGGGTCAATTTCTGAGTCTCAGGCCTCTGCAGGCCCTTAAATCCCGATGGCACTAGGTCCAGCCAGACAGTTGCCTACCCTCAGGACACCAAGGCCTGCCAGCTTTTTCTTTTCTTTTGTGGTTCTGGGGATGGAATCCAGGGCTTGGCACAAGCTAGGAAGTGCTCTGCCACTGAACTGGGTCCGCAGCTGGGTCTGCCAGCTTGAAAGCTCCTCACAGCCAGCAGGCTGCTGATGCTGCAGTAAGCTGCACCACCGTGCAGCCCTGGAGCTGACTGTGCAGCCACACTGAACGGGGCTCTGCAACACCATGCCGGCCAGCTACTGCCAGGGAAAGGCCGAAAAGCTGGGACTGCTCCTGAGCAGACCACGCATTCCCAGCTGGAGGGGCCATCGACTTACATGAGAGCATGCTCTGCAGCACCTCAGCAGCCACCTGTCAGAACAGAGCACGGGGCTGTCATTCGGCAGTCTCTGGGCAGTCATGCACTTGCACTAGACACACCTGCCACCTCTACAAAGAGCACCTCCAAAATTCCTTCACAAACCTAGAAATCCCCCAACGCTGCCCACCATGACACCCAGGCATGCCCCCGTGAGGTCCAGGCCGGGACCCACAGCCCCAACTCTGGCTGCACCCCTTCCCCTCCTGACCTGCCAGGATCGACCTGTGCTGCTGTGAAGACCCCTGCCCTGGAGACCTCTGGAAACTCAGGACACCCTCAGTGGTCACTTTGCAGAAAATGATTTCCTTACACAAAACTTACAAGTGTGGACACAGAACAAATGGCAGCCACTAGCCCAGGAGTTCCAAAAGGAGCCAAGACCTGGTGAGGCCTGCTCCTCAGGCCCCAGCCCACTGCTGCTGGGAGGCTGAGTCGGGCAGCTCCCTGCTCTGCTGTGCCTCCTACCTGGGACATTGTTCCAGTCTCCTCCACTCTTCTCAGATCCGAGTTTTCCTGAAATCCCTGTGAAACCAACAGCTCCACAAAATCTGAAAAACCACAAACCAAAGTATTTACACACATACTGTCTCCAAGCAGCTGTGACTCACACGGATCCCTAGGGCCACCCAGCCCCATTCCTATCAACATACGAGCACTCACCAAGCCAGACTTACCCTCACTCTATTTTGGAAGTACTTAGCATACATCAAATTTATATTAAGGGCTTTTTCTCTTAATGCAAAGAAGTAGATCTCAGGGGATGGCTCATGGATAGTCCCCCCACAGCAAATACAGGACATGCAGCTCATCCCACCAGGAAGGAGCTTTTTGCAAGGAAGGATCCCAGGCAATGCAGGCAACCAAGGCTCACAGAGCAGACAGAATTGGCCACTAATGGAAAATGCAGCCTCTGCCAACCCCCTCCAACTGCTGAGGCTAAAAGCAAGTTCAGGACACCACGAACTTGCTGGGCCCCACGCTCACAGGCATGGCGAATGCTCGGCTTCCCACTGGCCTAGGGAACTTTTTTTTAATATTTACTTTTTACTTTCAGGTGGACATTATATCTTTATTTTATTTTTATGTGGTGCTGAGGATCAAACCCACGGCCTCATGCATGTCAGTCACTCTACCACTGAGCCACAAGCCCAGCGCCCCCAAGGTACTTTTCTCAGGAACTATGAACATACCAGAGAGCACAGCCCTAGCGATGTCCAGGTATGGGCAGGAGGTGTCTATCTGCTGGCACAGGAGGCGCAGGTTCCTGAAGAGCCACGCCACCACGGTCCGCTTGTCAGGATGGCTGGGGATACAGTGCACAGTGGATCTGGGTCTGCCTGACCCCATGGCTGCCTCCCCTTACTTGGCAATTTTCTGCAACCCTCACTCCACTGTGAAGCCTAGTCTTTCTGCCCCAAAAGTCCAGGGACCAGCTGCAGGGCTTCTGCCTGGCTACAAACGACCCAGAAACAATCAATTTCAAATGGTTCACTTATCTGCACTTAACACTGTGGGGATCAGGGATGGGACACACACGGGACATGTGCAGCTCCTTTGCACATACTCTCTGTGTGTCTTTGTTTCCTACTTCACTGGTTTCTGCTATAACCCTTATTACTTTCTCCCTCCATCTGGCTTAACTTGCTCTTCTCTTTCTAGTCTCTGAGGTTAAGCCTAGGTTGATAACATTCTTTTTTTAAATATATAAATATAGGCTTTTACAAATATGGATTCTGGAAGACTATTTTCATTTCCACTCATCTCAAGGTATATTAGGTGCACACTAAACTTCATGTAGTGAAGTTTACTACCCTTGTATAGCTTCTGGCTCTGTCACGTTTAGGCTTCCCACTTCAAGATCACGAAAGTCCTCCCAGGGCTGGCTTTTATGTATTGACATTTTCCTCTTTAATTCATCTAGAGGTTTTGTTTAGTTTTGCATACAGAACTCAGGAACTCACAGGTTCCAGGCAGCTCGAGAACACTGAGCCACCCCATAGCCTGGGCTTTTTTTGAAATAAGAAAAAGATATGACCTTTTTTAATCAGTGTGAGCCACTGTCACACCACCATTTGGTTTCATGTGGTGTGGAAAAAAATCACACATGATTTCAATAACAACTAATGTTCTCATTAAACAATGAGGCAATTGCTTCTCCAGGTGCTTTTGGAAGTAAATAATTCATACTAAACAGCAATGTCACAGCAACACGCATTCACTAGTGCACTACCTTTCCAGCAGCTCTTGTAGGCTCACGACACTTTGCACATGAAGACGCCATACAGCTTCAAGCAAGAGAGAGTTCTGAGGAAAATGAGTGCTATGAGTCTGTGCATGTGTCCCAGCCTAGGCCGACTTCATGCCCACTCAAACATGGCCCGAGGCCACACTCTGGGCTCACGTTCCTACCCCCCTTCAGGCTCTTCTGCTGTCCTGGGGCTTCTCTCTGTTCCCACAGCCTAACCTGCTGCCTGTCAGCCTCTCGCAAGCCACCCCAACCTGGCTCCATGCAGCCAACACAGCAACCCAGTGGTTAAATGCCCCTGGGTTCTAATCCCTGGTACTCCAACTCTTCTGTAGATGCCTTTACTGGCTCTCATCGCTTTGGGGACAAAGTCAAACTCTTATGCGTGGAACAGGCCTTTCCTCATGAGCCTCCCCCAGGGAAGCCCCCCTGGACTGGCTTGGCATTCACACCATCCCCCTGGACCCTGCTCAGACCACGCTGATCTTGTCCCCCACCACCTGCTATCCCCTCCCCTCTCCCAACCTCCAGGCAACTTTCAGCTGCCAAGAAGCCCTTCCTCACACCTTCTCTGCACAATTGTGAAGATGACACAATGCAATTCATGTGCATGTCATTGTCTTGTCCTAAATTAGATGCAATGAGCACAGGGATCATAAGCAGGATAAAAGGATGGAAGTTACCACTTTGGCCGTTTCTTCCCTTTTATACACTTGCTCAGGCAGTTAGCACAAAATGGTAACTGAGCACTTTCAAATCTTCAAAAAAAAATCTGTAAACTGCCAGGTGCTGTGGTACACACCTGTAATCCTGGCAGTTAGGGAGGCTGAGGCAGCAGGGTCTGAAGCTTGAGGCCAGGCTCAGCAACTTAGCAAGGCCCTCAGCAACTTAGTAAGACCCTGTCTCAAGATAAAAAATAAAAAGGACCAGGGATGTGACTCAGTAGTTAAATGCTCCTAGGTTCTAATCCCTGGTACCAAAAACCAAAACGAAAAATATCTGTAAACCTACAGAGTTTGAATTATTTAAAAAAAAAAAATACTTTTAGTATATTTAAATACTCTACTACACTGAAAAACACTTCATGATAATATACCCAAGAAGGCAGACCACCCTGTTTCTGGGATGCACTGTATTCTAATAAAGATTGCCAACAATGGGCAGACACTGGCAAAAGGACTGAGGCTCTTCCTTCCCAGCACAGGAGCATCCGATGAACTTTTATTTCATTATCATTAAACAACATATTCAACTGAATCCCCAAGAAAACCCAGGGTTCTGGCTCCAACCAAATCAACAGAGCACTGCTGGACAGGACCAGAGTTGGGGTTGTTACCTGTGCTTTCCATACTTCTTGGCAGAAGGAGAGGCGGGAGAACATGCTGTGTGCCAGAAGATACTGAGCAATCTCAAGCAAGGAAGACAGTTTCTTCTGAAAGGACAATAGATCTTTTTTGAAGACAGACAGACTACCTAAACTATAGCAGTGTGCTATTTCCACACAAACTCATGAGCAACAACATGTGACATTTAGGGGAACTGGCATCTCACTCTTTGCTCGGTGCTGAGCAGCACGGGATGGCTAGGCTCCTCACAGACCATCTTCATAGTGCAGGCAACGGTCCTTGCTGACAGGATCCCCACAGGAACCCCCAGCTTCAAGGCCTGATCCTGAAAAGCAGAGCCTTAAAGACAAAACAAAAAACAAAACTTTCCCTGAAAACATCAGCAATTTGAGTTAAAATGTCTTTTTAAGCCACAGCACACAGAAAACTGTCTTCAAAAGGGGGAAAAATGTAAAGGGAAAAACATGATACACAAAATAAGACACTTTCATGGACCAAGCAGCTCTACTACAATGAGAGGAATTTCTGCACCCAGAGCTGTGCACACTCACAGGCAAGCAGGATGAGCAGATATGCTGACGGCTACACAAAGAGCTCGATCTCCACCGTTCAGCCAGCACCACCGAATGAGAACCCCAGCAGGCTCTTTCAACTACTCTTCTCCTTTCTCTTCTTTTATTCCCCATGCTGGGGATGGAACCCAAGGCCGCCCATGCTAAGTAAGTGCCCAGCCACTAAGCGTTCATGGGCGCGGCAGTTTGTCTTCCTGATTACTTCAGCATCCAGATGGCCTATAGGATGGAAGCATCCCACCGCCTTTATAGGTAGGGGCTTCCCAATGCTCTGCCACACACACCTGGTGGGAACAAGGGCCACAGATGGAGTCAGTCTGCAGGGCTAACAGAAGGAACCCCAATGCTGACTCTCAGGCAGCCACCAGGCTACTCCTGAGCAACCAGTCTCTAGTCTACCTTCCTTGAAGTGAGAAACGCTGTGCACCCTGGAAATAGGTAACACCTACAAGCAAGTCACTTCCTTAGCTTCAAAAACTAATTTATGAGAAAAAATAAAGTTCTAGTACATGATCATTATCTTCAAGATTCTGAAAATACATATATATGAAGTGAGCAAATGCGATGGTTTTAGAGGCTTCAGTATAGTATTAGAAATCAACTATTTGTTGCCAGGGGAAAATTCATTTTCATTTAAAATGCATTTATCTTATTTACTTATTTAATTTTTAAAGCATGGTAGCCATCTCTTTAGCAAAAAAACAAATTTAGGGGCTGGGGTTGTGGCTCAGCGGTAGAGCACTTGCCTTGCATGTGCGAGGCCCTGGGTTCGATCCTCAGCAGCACATAAAAATAAATAAATAAAATAAAGGTACTGTGTACACTAAAAAAAAATATAAAAAAAAGAAAAGAAAACAAATTTAAAAACTAATGGATGGGAGCTGGGGTTATGGCTCAATGGTAGAGTGCTCGCCTCGCACATGCAAGGCCCTGGATTTGATCCTGAGCACCAGATAAAATAAATAAATAAATAAATAAAGTTATAAAGTTATAAAAAACAACAACTACTACTACTAATGGGTGGAGGGTCCATACTTCTGTGATTAAGGATAAACAGCACAAGATCTTATGCCTCATCCAAAGTCCTTACAAGAATGTACAACCATGCCTGGCCCCTGGACTGGTGACCCATCATCTGTGAGATTCAAAACCAGTTATGGCAGTGAAAATCAGGATCATTTCCCAATGGCACACAGCATCAGAAATTCTGCCAGACCTATTATCTAAGGTTACCTTTATACTTCTTAAGAACAAATTAGTGATTCAGTTAATTCCACTATTTGCAAACATAGCTGTCACGTAAAAAACTATGAAGGACAAGAAGAAATCTAACACATTTTTTGTTATCTCCTCCAGAGCCTTCCCTATCTCACTATCCCAAATTGGGAGGAAAGTGGCAACCTAGAAACACACTTACCCTCCTCCTTCCTCCCTGACACACACCTAGAAACACACTGCCTTCCTGCCTGCTCCCTGCACAGCAACCTCTGCTTGTGCAGCTCTGAGGATGAGCAGCACACACTGCGGTCTTTCATAAATCAGCTTGGTTCCTGCCCAAGTTAGTCAGTTTCTAAACACAGCAGCAAAACAAGCCCACACCAAATCATAAAATACGTGTAACTGGGTCACTTTATAACAAAGCCTCTAACTCCATGAATTAAGAATCCAAGTGTAACTCACCAATGAAGGAACAAGAACCATCAGTGTAGGCCTTGTCACTGTCACAATCAATCAATCTGTTGAGGCACAATTTTTCACAGGGTGGATCTTCTACCTAGAATCAAAGCAGGGCGTGCACCACTTTCAAAATCAAGAGGCTCCCACCGGGCATGCCTCATATTTTAAAGTGTGACTGACTGCAGCCTTTGGAGAGTCACTAACCCACTACTGCACCGCTCTCTCTTCTCCCCGGGCAGCGGGCTCCCGAGCCTCTCCCCGGGCCTGCGCCTCGGCTGGGTCTTAAGGGCAAACCGACCTCCTCTCACCTCAAGCAGAAGGTCACTCAGGCTCTGGTGGCGTCTCAGCAGTTGTACCGCCGAGTTCTTCAGTTTCTGTCCCCTTTCCGGATTATATTTTTGCCTCTTGACTCTTCCCGCTAAGGAAAAGGAGAAAATCGGTTTCAAGACGTCGACCCGGCGAGCTCCTGCCCCGGGCCGAGGGGTGGCCAGGGCCCAGCGGGCGGAGGGCCGGGCCACGGGACCCTTCAGGCCGGAGCCGCCCCGCCGCGGGCAGGGCTGGGGGGGCACGGAGTCCTGCGGTGGGGAAGCGCCCGGGGAAGGGGCGCGGGCCGGCGGAGGTCCGGGTGGACGGGGCGGCCTGCGCGGCGCCCACCTACCCAGCAGCTCGGCCCAGGACCTCCGGCGGCGCAGCGGATCGGAACCAGCTGCTGCTCCCGGGGGTGGCGAGTCCGCCATGGTGAGCGCCAAGACGTCCGGGCGCTCGCTCGGCCGAGCCCGCGCTGCCTTCTCATTGGCTGCGGCAGGTTCGTGTGTTTATTGGCTGAAGTCTCTCGGCCACACCCCACGAAGGCGGAAACCTTGGGCCGCGGCCATCTTGGTAGTGGCGTCAGAAAAAAAGGCCCTGGCGGCCATCTTGGTGGTGGCAGGAGCGTCGAGAGCTCACGACAGCGAGAGAAAAGTTACCCTGGGGTTTGAAGCTGGAATGGGCGGTGCGGATTGACAGTGGCATCCTGCGAGGAAACAGCGACGTCCTTAATGCGTCTTTCCTCACAAAAGGACCCAGAGCTGATCTTGAAAGGACGGGCGCTACAAACCCAGAGCGAGAGATGCTGAAAACCTCACCTGGCCGGCCAGCACCTGCAACACCCTGTTCTGCATTTCTCTGACCAGGGGTTGCTGTGCTGAGTTCTCATTTCTGGAAAAACTGGCCAAAGGGGCTTTTGTGCCACGGCGTGACTCTCCTAACTTGAAGGTTAGGAGAGCAGAATAGAGCTCATAATGTCACCTAGGGAAAAAGGGCCCCATTGCTTATGCCAAAACTAACAATCATAGTCTTTTCCTATAATAGTGGCCCATGCAACCTGAAGTGCGTATCCATCCTTTTTCTGTAAGGGAGAATTACAGAATACACTAACTGTGCTTTCTGCATGCTAGAAAAAGATTAGCCAACTATCTCCATAGTGTTGTGGGGACAGATGAGACAAGACACTGAAGACAGCAGGAAACAGATTTATTTGGCTGTAGCCAGGTTCAGAGGGCAAAGCTTTTGCTGTAATCCATCTGAAAGGACACTCGCAGAGTCTTACACAGTCCAAAGAGCACACCACACACCTGAATCTTGTGCAAGAGATTTACTGTTGGTAACCTGGGGCAAACTGACAAGGCTGTCCCTTGGAGGAGAGCAGCAGTTGGCCAAATAGATGGGGACTATCTCTAAATCCTTGGGGTGGGACAGTCCAAGTTAACTGGGTAGAGGTGTGAGTGTCTGGGCTGTCCAGGTGAAGATGAAAATGTCCTGGGATTGGCATCTTTTAAGTCCAAAACGGAAAGCGGCTTAGGAGTTGGGCCATAAGCAGGGTAGGGTTGGTCACAAGCTGCTTAGGAGTTTAAGCTGGGGTGGGGTTGATTGTTTAGCAGACACATGTTCTTATGGGAAGTTAAGCATCATTGCTTCATAAGCCTCTAGATAAAAATGCTCCCAACCTAAAATGGTGAATCTGATGCCAATATTGATATGATGCCAATATTCCTCCCTTTTTGTTTTTTAGATACCGGGGGTGGGGCTGATGGTCTTTCTTCTGTAGTTTCTTCCTGCTGCTTAGGGGTGAAGACATTCATTCCTGTAAAGGGGATCAGGGAGGGTTTTAGGTGGGGGCAGAGTCTCTGGAGAGAGAGGAGTTGACCAGGACTCATAGGTCTCCGTCTTGGGCATCAGGGGCTGTTAGTCTTTGTAGTAGCTTCCTCTCTCCAAGAAGAGTCTTCTTTAGGAATCAGTGGGGAGCTTTGGAGGGTTGAAAGTTGAGGTTTTGGAGATGCACAAAGTCAGAGGTCCTCTGGGGGTTGCCTTATAGTGAGACTGATCTGTAAAGAGGGGCTGCAAAGGAGGAGGTCATCTACATATTGAATAAGTTTACATTGGGGGAGTGAGAGGGAAGACAGATCCCTAGAAAGATCTTGGCTAAATAGATGGGGACTATCTCTAAATCCTTGGGGTAGGACAGTCCAAGTTAACTGGGTAGAGGTGTGAGTGTCTGGGTCTGTCCAGGTGAAGAGGAAAATGTTCTGGAATTGGGGTGTAAGGGAATGGAGAAGAAGGCATCCAAAACCGAAAAATGAGTGATGTGTGAGGGAATGGTGGAGAGGCGGGATGTGGGCTGGGAACTCCTGGGTGAATGGGGTGAAAAACCAGCCCCTACCTCAGAGCAAAGCCTGTCCAAGGAAAGGGACATGACCTTTGTCCTTGGAAAGACCCACAGAGCACTCCTAGGCACATTCCCACCCTGCCATGGTTTATCTACAAATGAGATCTGCTGCGCCAGGTGTCCCTGACTCAGTCAGGCTAGGTGGGGACCCATAGCAACCCCCTAGCAGCCACCAATCAGCATGAGACAGCAAAATACCTGGCATGCCAGATGACCCTCCCAGTAGTTTATGGTGTTGGGAAATCCTGTAATTCAGCATGAACACCCCTCTTGGCTTAAACCAATCAGTTCAAATGAATACCCCTTTTGTAGTAACCAATCACCCCTACCCAACCTGTTCCCACCAGTGAATGTGCTAATCATGTTTTAGAGTTGTGATTTGATTTTCCCGCGGTGTGTGATGATTTGCTAAGAGATGCTATGACGTATGTGGGGGTCCCTGCCTTCTCCAAAGAATGTATAAAACTGCTGCAAACCCTGGGCTCGGGCCTCTCAGCATCACCAGTTGCTGTGTGTGCGCGGAGGACTGAGCTAGCCTGCAATAAACACCTCTTGCCGGTGTTGATTGGTGGTCTTTTGGAAGTCCCGAATTCGAGCGTAACAGGGGATTACAGCTGTATTGTGAAGAAAGATCTTGTATGAGTCTGTAGTGTCTGGTTTCCTGACTGCTAGGTTGGGTGTGTTGAAAGGGGAGTTTGTTTGGCACAGAGGCCTTTCTGGAGAAGATCAAAGGTTTGAGACCCCTGAGGCTCTGGAGAGAAAGTGGGTATTGGGGTCATGCTGGGAAATGGGTGGGGTCCTTGAGATTATTATCAAGGGAGAGTGGCGGATGGCTGTGGAGGGCTTTTGGAAGTCCCAGATAGAGGGATGAATCTCTAATGCAGACACGGGGTAAGAGGGATCCGTGGAATTTGTCTGGAGTACTGGCAGGAGGGGGACCGAAGGCAAGCTGGGCTTGAGCCAAGACTCAGGAGTGAAGGTAATGGAAGCCCCAACTTTGGCTAGGAGATCCCTGCCTAAGAGGAACTGGGCAGCGGGGAATCAGGAAGGAGTGGGAGAGGGCAATGCCCTGGAGCATGCAGAGAAGCCAAGGTCTTTGTAGGGGCTGGTCAACGGTCCTCTGTCGTGTTCCTCATGACAAAACACTCAGAGTCACTCCAGGTGAACTGGGCTGCACGAAATAACCACACAAGAGACAGAGATGCCTTTTTCTTTGGGGATCCTTTGACAACTCCTCTGACCTTAAGGGTCCGCAGAAAAGAGAGAGGAGCATATGCTGACCCTTTTATTGAGGAGAAGCCATTCAAATGAGGCCAGGGGTCAGGTTTCAGGGGGCTGAGTCTAGCTTGTAATATCTGCTGCCAGCAGGTTGACTGACATCTAGGAAGGCACGCCCAAAGGCAGAGCAAGAGAAGTGGGCACACAGCACACAAAGGGCATTTCCATGAAACCTTCTATCCCAAACAGGGCAAAGGGGTAATATCACAAAGGAACAGGTGAGCATAGTTCTATCCATGGGGCTGTAGGAAGGCACACCTAGCATGAAGACACATTCTGCTACTTTGAGGATTGGGGCAGCATCTAGGGCCACTACGAAAGTGACCAGATCACTACAAAAGTGACCGACAGAACCTCTACCAATCACGGGAAGAAAATGCTAGTCATTCAGCGCGACAATAGAGGAACAAGAAAGAGAAGTATGTCACACTGCACGACTAAACACTCAGGATCACTCCAAGTGAACTGGGCGGCATGAAATAATCACACAGAGACAGAGAAATATCTTTTTATTTGAGTCTTGTGATGGTTCCTCTGAACTTAGGGTCTGTGGAAAAAGAGTGAGGAGGAGCACGGGCTGAATACTTTGAGTGGGAAGAAGCCATTCAAATGGAGCAAGGGATAGGATTACAAAGGATTAGGTGAGTATAGCTCCACACCTCTGGGTGCTGCCTACTCCTAGGGCCACGCCTTGTTATCCGACCAAGGGAAGAGCCCGAGTCACAAGTCAGGGCACTGCCGTGCCAGACTACAGGGTTTTTTCAGATACCCGTGGTGCATCAGGACTTAAAGGGGGCGTGCATTTGGAGTGGCTCCCCACATAAGTAGGTCCCCAAAACTCCTTTAGGACTTATGTGGCTCCAGTGTCCAAAAGGAAAGAGAGGGGACTACCTGCCCCCACAGTGGTTACGCTGGGCTCCTGAGAAGTGGTGGTTGGGTGAGGGGACCCGGGCCTCCTCAGTCATCCATGGCCAGACCTAGAAGATCCACTGGAGAAATATCAGAGCCGGTGGCCTTGCACCTCTTGGTGCAAGTGGCCTTCCTGATGGCATTTGGAACATGCACCAGGAGGCTTTCGGAGATCCGGACATACTCTGACCCAATGACCCATTTGACCACATTTGAAGGAGGGGTCAGGGGGTCCCCCTGGCTGCCTTTTAGGGAGTGGGGATGCCAAAGTGCCAGTGGTTGGGGCAGGTTGAAAGGCCTTGGCCAGCATCTGGTATTTCTTCTCATCTCTCCCATTATAGACCTTAAAAGCCACTTCCAGAAGCTCTGCTTGAGGAGTCAGGGGTCCCCTCTAGGTGTTTGAGTTGAGCCTTAATGTCGGGGAAGCTCTGGGACAAGTGTGGGAGGCCAAGCTTACGGGTGACTGAGTCCCACTCCCCAGCTGGGTGCTGAGGCGCTCAGTCACAGAAATGGGTGTGTCTTGCTACAGCCCCACGGGTGGAGCTACGCTCACCTGTTCCTTTGTAATCTAACCCCTTGCCCTGTTTAGGAGAGAATCTTCCATGGAAGTGCCTTGTGTGTACCCCTCCTCTTACTGTGCCCTTGGGTGTGGCCTACCCAGGTGTCAGTCAACCTGCTGACAGTGGACATCATGAAGATAGACTCAGCCCCCTGAAACCTGACCCCTGGCCTCATTTGAATAGCTTCTCCTCGATAAAAGGGGTCAGCACGTGCTCTCGCTCTCTCTTTCTGTGGACCCTTAAGGTCAGAGGAGCCGTCACAGCAACCCCAAAGAAAAAGGTCTTTGTGTCTCTTGTGTGGTTATTTCGTGCAGCCCAGTCAGCCCAGTTTAACTAGAGTGACCCCTGAGCCTTTTAGTCGTGAGAACAGAAACCCAGCAGAGAAGAAATAGGTCATTAGTAGTTGTCTCCTGTCTGGGGTTTCAGGGTTGGGTAGGTGAACTGTAAAAGGGCCTTTGTAATGCAGACCAAGAATACTGAGGGGCTTTCATTTCTGTCCAAATAACCTCTTGGAGTTCCTCATAGCTTTATGGGCCGATTTTCTTAGTCCTGCCATGAGGCAGGTAATGAATCGGTTCCTACTAGTGATTCCTCCAGCCAAATTATAGTCCCAGTTGGAGTCACCATCAGGGACTACCTCAGTGCCAATTGGGTGAGAGGGGAGGTTTGGCCTGCTCCCAAATGTGCCTGAGTTCCTCAGGGAGGAGGGGGTCGGATGGGACCCTATGAACATCAGGGAAAGCAGATCCTCCGACTGGGTTAGGTATTCCAATTCCTGAGTGTACCCTGAAGGATGAGAGGTGAAGGACCCTAGCCTTCTTTTGATTTGGGAGAGGTCACTAAGGGAGAATGGACGGGTACCTGAACAACTCCCTGTGACCCTGCTACTTCACAGAGGGGTGAGCTGGGTAGAGGGGTCCGTGCAAGAGCCAGAGCAGGTAAAGGGTGCCTGAAAGTAGGTGAGGGAGGCCGGGAGGGGTCGCAGCAGAAGGTGGAGAGTGGTAGGGAGGGGCTCGTCAGCGGGGTCAAAGTCTGGGGTTTCGGGAGGGTCCTGAGGTTGAGAAGGGGGGTATCCAGAGCCAGCGGCACCTGGGCTGGAGAACGAGAGGCGCAGAGGGTGGAAGGAAGGAGAAGACCTGAGCAGAGGGGGATTTCTTTTCATCTCCCAAGCGCTCACAAAAGTTAAAAAGGTCCCTCAAAATGTTGGGATCCAGAGTGCCCTTAAGTGACCATTTGGAACCATTGTCTAAGGTAGAGAGGGCCCAATCTGGTTGCAGAGTGAATTAGTTTTCACACCTTTAAGTCAGGGATAAAAAGGAGTGAGTCTAAATTTGCTAAAAGGCAACCCAAGGGGATGGCAGAGGAGGCTGCACCCACGGCAAGAGAGAGCTGGTGGTGAGCAGCACAGGCATCCCTCTGTGTCTTCTCTCACTGAGTGAGGAAGAGCTGCCCACTCTGGGAGTCCTCACGGCCTCAGGGCTGCAGCTGGGGCTAAGGCCCACCAGGTTCTCAGCACCAGGGCTTGGAGCCAAAGGAGGAACTTGTTGGTAAAGATGGCGCCCGGAGCGCCTCTCTTCCAGGAGCTCAGGTCCATGACGCACTGCAGTGCGCGTGAACCATCACCTCCAGTCCCTGTGAATGGCGCGAACTTTGAATGGCGCACCTCCAATCCCTGAAGTGGCGTGAACTCTCAGCCAATGAAGAAGTAACAGCCCACTCGCCCTGCTCCTCCTCATCCTGCGTTAAGCCCATAAGTATCAACACCCTGTCCATGTTCACTCTCTTAGTCTTACTCTCACGCTCTCCCTCTCTCTCTTACTCTCCCCTCTCCCCCCTCTCTCTTTCCCCCTCCNGTCCATGTTCACTCTCTTAGTCTTACTCTCACGCTCTCCCTCTCTCTCTTACTCTCCCTCTCCCCCTCTCTCTTTCCCCTCCCCCTCCCCTCCTCCCTCTCCTCCTCTCCCTCTCCTCCCCTCCCTTCCTTCCCCCCCCTCTCTCTCTCTGTCTCTCCTCTTCTGCGACTGACCGCTATGGTCCTGCTAATAAAATCTCGGACCGGTAAATGGTTGTTTTGGCTTGTTGAGTTTACGGAGCTTTTCCATCATCCTTTACAGAACTGAGACCCAGAGAGAGATCTTTTGCTGGGGTGGGGGGGCCTTCTGGGCCCATGGACTCAATCAATGGTTGGGGGTGCCTGTGAATGGGAACCCTAGGAGTGCTGGACGTTCAACGGTCACTTCCTGAACTGGCAGGTCATTTGAGTTGATCAAAGGCAGGGGAACTTATCTGAATTAGCCGGCACGTAGTGAGATGGAAGGTGAGTTCAAGGTGAGGATGGTCTAGGACAGAGTGTAGGATCCCAGAGCAGCTCAGATCCCCAAAGCGATCGAGGTCACTGGGAGAGCCTAATCTGAGTCACTGGCATCGGTGAAAGGACACTTGCAGAGTCCAAAGACCACGCCACACCCCGAATCTCACGCAAGAGACCTATTGTCAGTAACATGAGGTAACTGACCAGGCTGTCCCTCCCTGGAGAGCAGCGGCTGTCAGCTTTCTAGTGCCCCTGAACCCCAGGTTCTGGCAGTTCCAGAACTTGATACCCAGCGTGTCAGGGGAGGGGCTCAGAAGCTCACACTCTGAAGAAGTTCACACAAAAGCAGCTTCCTTTTTTTTCCTTTCACTGTTCTGGGCAGGTTAGCCCTTAAGGACAGCACCTGAGAAGGGGGGAGCTGCTTCTCCCCTTTCTTCCCTCCCGGCCAGCTGCTACCAGGGAGCCCAGTTGGTGACCTCTGTGGAGCTCAGCACAGGGGAGGCCTTGTGAAAGGATCTGTCTTTCTTCTCACACTTTGCATTTGCAATCACACGTCTACAAAGTATCGTTACTGCACTAGAGAGTCCATAATGTTGATGAAAAACTAGCAAAGGTGTGTTCAGCACCGGAGTGCCCATCTCTCTCAGGCCTAAGACCAAACAAGTGAGAGCAACAGGAAACAGGGGGCTTAACCACTTTGAACTCCTTTGAAGCGGTTCTTTTGCTGATAGTCCGAAGATCAATTATGGCGAAGATTTCTGGAGAAGCTTAATTGTGGGGAGCCCCATTGAGGTACCGCGCCTTCCAGTCCTGATGCAACACAGGGATCTGAAAGACCACTGTAGTCTGACACGGAGGGCCAGGACTTGTGACTCAGTCCCCCACCCACCCCACCCAGATAGCAAACCCAGTCTTCTGATAGGCACACCCTGGGGTAGAGCTGCGCTCCCCTGTTCCTTGGTAATCCCACCCCTTGGCTCTGTTTGGGATAGAATGTTCCATGGAAGCTCCCTTTGTGTGTCCCCTTCTCTTGCTCTGCCCTTGGGTGTGGCCTTCCTAGATGTCTGTCAACCTGCTGACAGCAGACATCACAAGCTAGACTCAGCCCCTGAAACCTGACCCCTGGCCTCATTTGAATGGCTTCTCTCCAGTAAAAAGGGTTCAGCATCTGCTCCTTTCTTCCTTTCCGTGGACCACGAAGGTCAGAGGAGCCATCACCGGACCCAAAGAAAAAGGTATCTCTGTCTCTGGTTATTTCATGCAGCCCAGTCCCCCTGCAGTGACCCTGGGGGTTTTAGTCATGAGGAACGTGACAATTAAGATTTTCTGTGGAGGAGGGGATGCCACTACAATAGCACCGAAAAAGCTGGACCTGGCCAGCTTCAGCAGCAAGAGCAGCCATGTTTGAAAGCAAATGAAAGAGAATACAAAAAGAAAAAGAAATGGTGGCCACGCCTGTGATCCCAGCCGCTTGGGAGTCTGAGGCAGGAGGAGCACAAGTTCAAAGTCAACCTCAGCAAAAAGCGAGGCACGAAGCAACTTAGCGAGACCCCGTCTCTAAATAAAATACAAATCAGGGCTGGGATGTGGCTTAGTGGTCGAGTGATCCTAAGTTCAATCTCCAGCACCAAATAAAAGAAATGAAGACAGACTCAGCAGATCAGTAGTGCTTTATTGAACAACAGAGGGGCCCATTTTCAAGGGGAAAATGGCAGCAGGCTTCATCAAGGTCTGGGTTTTATAGGTTTAGCACGGTGAGGTCATGGGAGGAAATTTGGAGGTGGCCTCATTTGGGGGGGCAGGAGGGTGGGTAGGGAACAGCTGTAGATAAGGGAAGCTCCTTGAGGCCATTATACTGGACAGCGGGGAGGGGGTGTGTGTGCTGTGGGTGGGTCCAGGTTCCTTCCGTGCTCTCCACCTGCACCTGGGACATTGTGGGTACCACCGCAGATGTCTCCACGTGCACGGCCCGTCCCCCCTGCCGGGACACCCCATGTGAATGTGCAGACATGGTGCATGTGTGCACACACAGCATTTCAGTTAAATTCTATAACTTTCTTCTTTCTCAGCAACACTAGTCATCAATACTAGGAAAGAGGATGGGTGGGGGGGGAACTGTCAGCCACCCAGTAAAATCGGTGGATTCCCAGAATGGAGCCATCTGAGAGGCTGAGGTGTGGACAGTGTCTACAAGAGCAAGGCTAGCACTCAGGACAGGCTTGAGACAGCCATTGCTGCCTTGCTCTGCTGAAGCTCGCCCAGGAGGAAGCCAGCACACAGAGCCACAGCTCAGAGTGCAGCAGGCCGGGAGGAGGGGACAGGACCTGCTAGGAGGTGGCACTGCCAGGCAGATGGCTGAAGCACAGCTTGCACCTCAAAAAGAAAGCCTGACCTTGAAGGGTCCCAAGGCAGCAGAAGAGAACATTCAATAAAACCCAGCACTGCGGCCAGGCACCCGGGTGTGGTGGTTCAGTGGGGATGAAGGTCTCCGCTGCCCATCATCACAAGTGCCACAGGAAACCCAGGTGACAGGAAAGTCTGGCCTCAGTCACTGCCCACTCAACACAAGTCCACACCTCTATAACCTTTTTCTGCTTTGTGTTCATCATCTCAGAATGAGAAGTGAAAACTTTTCCATTTTTTTAAATAACTTTATTTTATTTATTTATTTATGGTGCTGAGGATTGAACCCAGTGCCTACCTCGTGTTAGGCGAGTGCTCTACCGCTGAGCCACGACCCTCTTTTCTTCCATTTTGAAAATGACTTTTCCTCCACTATGGAAGAGTCGATATATATTGGGTCTACAATCCCAGAGAATCCAGAGGCTAAGGCAGGAAGGTGCAGGTTCCAGCCCAGACTGGGCAACTTAGCAAAGTAAAAAATAAAAAGGGTTGGGGATACAGCTCAGTAGTAAAGTGTCAATATGTGTTTATTGACAAATAAATCTAAAGGTACACAAATACATTAATCCACTCAAAATCACAGAAGAAGCTGGGCACAGTGGCACATATCTATGATCCCAGTGACTCTGAGGCAGGAGATCACAAGCTCGGGGCCAGCCTCATCAACTTAGTGAGACCCTGTCTCTGAATAAAACAAATAAAACTAAAAAGGTCTGGGGATGTGGCTCAGTGGTAAAGCACCTCTGAGTTCAATCCCTAATGTAGGAACAGTGGAAAAGCTCCATAAACTCAAGGAGCCAAAACAACCTTTTACCTGTGTAGCAGACAGTCACAAAAGAGAAAGGGGGGGAGGGGGAGGGAGGAGAGCAAGAGATTAAGAGAGAATAGGGTGTTGATATTTATGGGCTCAACGCAGGATGAGGAGGAGCAGGGCGAGTGGGCTGTTACTTCTTCATTGGCTGAGAGATAGAGCCACTTCAGGGATTGGAGGTGCGCCATTCAAAGTTTGTGCCATTCACAGGGATTGGAGGTGATGGTTCGCACCATTCAGTGCATCATGGACCTCAGCTCCTGGAAGAGAAGCGCCATCTTTACCAGCATTAATACTAAAAAATAAAATAAAATCACAATAGAAACTAATGTTTCATTGTGTGTCTTTCTTTCAGACTTTCTTTTTTTTTTTTTTTTCTTTCTTTCTTTTCCTACTGGGAATTGAACTCTGAGGCACTTTGCCACTGAGCCACATCCCCAGACCTTTTTATTTTTTGAGACAGGGTCTTGCTAAGTTGATTAGGGCCTCATTAAGTTGCTGAGGCTGGCCTTGAACTTTTGATCCTCCTGCCTCAGCTTCCTGAGCTGTTGGGATTACAGGTGTGCCACAGCACTCAGCCCAGGCTTTCTTTTTTACAAATACTTTTTTCTTTTTCTCCTTCCTTCCTTCCTTCCTTCCTTCCTTCCTTCTTTCTTTCTTTCTTTCCTTCTTTCTTTCTACAGTCTTGCTAGGTTGCCCAGCCAGGGTCCAGCTTGCAGTCCTCCTGATTTAGCCTCTGAGTCTCTGGGATCACAGGTGCGCACCACCATCCCTAGCACAAATAGTTTTAATTGCAGCTTTATAATCTGCACTTTCACAGGCCGTGGTCCCAGCTCCTCAGGAGGCTGAGGCAGGAGAATTACTTGAGTCCAGGAGTTTGAGATCCTGCCTCAAATAAATAACCTGTGTGTTCTCCCCCCAAGCACTCATGCATGTAGATGCAGCCTTCCCTTCAGTTCACCCTGATGGCTCCTGGCCTATGCAGCATCCCCAATTGTCTAACAACCCTACTGCTGAGTGTCATTCCCTCATCTTCTTTTAGCAAGGCAACCTTAGAGTGCACACACTCCTGCAGGTTTGAAGGCTGTCTTCACAGCAGGGGATGTGTTCCAAGTACTGCATGCCTGGGTCAAGACCACGCACACCCTCCTGGCCTTGACTGCTTGGCCATGCGCCTCTCCCTCTGTGGAAGTTCAGGGGCCTACCCTCCGGTGCTTGCAGCACGATCCTGTCTCCTGCCAGGAGTGGTGGTGGCCATGACCATCATCCCAGCTACTCATGAGGGAGAGGCAGGAGGACCACTAGTCTGAGGCCAGCCTGGACAGTTTGAGACCCTGCCTCTAAGGTTTTTTTAAAGAGGCTTAGAGCTTGTGCAGGAGGGCTCAGTCCCCAGTCCCCCAAAAACCCTAAAACAACAACAACAAAACCAGCCAAGTCTAGTGACAATGTCCAAACAAGGGCCAGAATAAGAGGTGACACAGAGAAGAAGCAGTGAGAGGTGAAGACAGCCCCAGGCACAGAGCACCCCAGATCCCCCAAGGAGCTGGCTCTGCAGACACTGGCTTCGGCCCCCAGAACTGCAGGAAGATGCATCTCTCTGCTTGTCTGTGCTGGGAGCCCCAGGAACCCACATAACCACCACTGTTTCTGCACCCTTGTTGTGTTAGTGTGGTATGAAGGGGAGAATGCACCCGGTGGGTGTCACGATAGGAACCTTGACAGAGGGCGCCTGGGGCCTCTGAGCACCTGAGCAGCACTTGGAGGTCTACTGCCGCCCGTACAGTCTGTGTACTCCCGGGCAAAGGGCAGAGAGAGCGAGCGAGTCCTTCAGCTCTGAGGCTCACAGTCTCCACCACAGCCTCTCAGCTCCAGCACAGCAGCATGACAGCCACCACAGATGACAGGTCACAGCTGGAGATGCCTTTGTGCCCATCACACTTTATTTACCAAAACAGAGTGGGCCAGTGTGGCCTGTGGGCATGGCCTCCAGAGAGATCCCTGTATTGAGAATGAGGAAAGCTGGCCTCGCCTGTGAACGCACAAAAGGTCAATCTACACCTCGTTTCTCATCTGGGAATAGAGATCATGGTGCCTGTTCTACCTCCCTGGTGGGATTCTGTGAGGATGAATGAAGTGAGAGCAGCAGAGTGCTCACCAGACGGTCGAGGGCTGCGCACACGCACACGGGCAGGAGAAGCGCTCCCTCTGCCCAGTCGGCACTCCCCTCCCTGGCATCCCATCCGCCCCTCCCCTGGGCCCTTCTCAGCACCAGCCTGTTCCCGGCCTGAGGATGCTGCCGCAGTAAAAGCAAAACAGGCCACAGCTCTGCCCTCCTGGAGTGACCAGGCCCCTGGGAGCAGACACACAAGTAGGACGTGGTTGTCTGAGGACACACGGCCAGTGCCGTGGGGGACTCAGAACTGCGGGTGCTGAGAGCTGGGGTGGAGGGCAGGGGCCATCTGGGCTCCCAGGCGCCCTGCATGGCTCTGGGCTCGCATGTCAACCACAGGCTGAGGGCGACCAGCAGGAGCAGGGACAACCAGGGTCTGCCGATTCTCAGAAGCTCTTTGTTTTGGAGGTTGACCTTGCTAGATGAGAGAGTCTGGGAGTTTTTTTTCTTTTGCCATTTTTATTTTATTTTACATGGAGACAGGGTCTCATTAAGTTTTCCAGGCTGGCCTTGGACTTGAGATCCACCTGCCTCAACCCCCAGAGTTGCCAGGACCCCAAGCTGAGAGTTTTGATCCTCAGCTGCAGGGAGGGTGGAGATGCCAGGAATGGAGGAAGAAGACCCTCCACCCCCACCCCAAGTGTGTCCACTGTTCCACCTTCATCTTGGCTCTGCCCTGGACCCTCGTGGTGGCAACAGTTCGTCCTCTTCTCTGGCTCCTCCCTCTGCTCAGGCACACTTCCCTCCACCAGCCCAGAAACCCTGCAACCCTGGCTCCCACAGCCCTTCCTCCCAGCTGTCCTGGGTTTCCTTCCAGAAACCAACACAGCCGGGCTCTACCTGGCATCCCTTGGGATTCACAGCTTTTTTCATTATCCCAAAATAAACCTAGGCACAAAACCCCAGCTTCTCACATTTCAGCTTTTCCTCTCAGACCCCTGAACTCTGGCCCTGCCTGGCTGCAGGGAGCATGACAAAGAATGCATTCAGGGCCTCTGAGTCCTGGCAAAAGCTGCGCTGCTCACTGCATGGTGTGCACAGAATCCCTGGGGAGGAGCCGACCTGCTTTTGAATCTGGACTTGACTTCATGAGGTGTGGGCCCAAGGATCTCTGCCTCTACTCCCCACAGGCGAAGCGATCCCACCTGTGTCCGGGCTGGTGCACAGGGTCTTTGCTCTGGAATTGTCCCTGCCTGGCTCACTCTGACATTTGTGCCCAGGCACGGCGGGTGTTCTTGCTACACCAGGAGTCTTACACTCCTGAATTCAGTGCCCCAGAACTGTCTCTACTTGTAGCCACAGGACACCTGGGGACCCAGTCCCCACATCACCTTTTGGCCTCCAGCCTCTATATCTGCGAAGATGCTCATAGGAAAATCCCCAGAGCTTTCCAACCTGTGCCAGCCCAGTGGTCAGCTCATAGCCCTCCCCTGGCAATGCCCCCCAGGGGCCAAGATCGACAGTTTCCTTGGAGAAGACGTGTAGTATCTTCTCAAAGCTCTGCGCAGAGCATGCAAAAAGGCAACCAATGGGGCGCTCGAAGCTCACGTCCAGCACTGGGCCTGTTTCCCCACGGTGGCCCCCCCCAGGAACAGAGGTGGGCCTTTCACAGCTCTTTCTCCAGGCTTTCCGGGGTACCTGGTGCTGTGAACAGTGTGAGCAGAACAGCTCACACCAAAGGTGACTATTTTGGGAGTGTATTTGCAAATAAGAAACTCAGCAAAGTGATGATCCAGTTCCAAGCACTAAGAGATTCTAGTGTGTCCCCAGGCACAGCCATGGATACCACCCTATTTTCTAATTTACTGGAAATGAAGTAAGCTACAAGTGACCCTATAAATATAGGAATAGCTTTCCAAGTTGGGTTAATGATTGACCTACACCAATTTTTACTATACTCTCAGTTAACCTTTTTTTTTTTTTTTTTTTTTTGTACTGGGGCTTGAGCAGGGAGCTTTACTACTGAGCTACATACCAACTCTTTAACTCTTTTTATTTTTATTTTTTAAAATTTTTTTCCCTTAGTTGTTGATAGATCTTTATTTTATTTATTTATATATGGTGCTGAGAATTGAACCCAGTGGCTCACACATGCCAGGCAAGTGGGCTACCGCTGAGCCACAGTCCCAGCCCCACACACCAACTCTTTTTATTTTTGATTTTGAGACAAAGTCTCACAAGTTGCCCAGGCTGGCCTTGCTTGCAACCCTCTTGCTTCAGTCACTGGGGGTGCTAGGATTCCATCTATGTGCCACTGCACCCAGCTCAGTCCTGTCTTTTTTTTTTTTAAATATATTTTTAGTTGTAGAAACACACAATGCGGGCTGGGGATGTGGCTCAAGCGGTAGCGCGCTCGCCTGGCATGTGTGTGGCCCGAGTTCGATCCTCAACACCACGTACAAAACAGAGATGCTGCGTCCGCCGATAACTAAAAAATAAATATTAAAATTCTCTCTCAAAAAAAAAAAAAGACACAACGCTTCATTTTACTTATTTATTTATTTTTATGTGGTGCTGAGGATCGAACCCAGTGCCTAGACAAGCACTCTACCACTGAGCCCCAGCCCCAGTCTCTCTCTCTCAGTACTGGGGAGTGAATTCAGGGGCACTTAGGGCCTTGCTAATTTGTTGAGGCTGGCTTTGAACTCGCGATCCTCCTGCTTCAGCCTCCTGAGCTGCCGGGATTACAGGCCTGTGCCAGGTACCCATCCCCAATCTCTATTTAATAGCTGGAAATAAACTGATTTATTTCTAAAATCCAGATGGCAAGTAAAAGTTATGGAAGAACTGATATCTCTTTGGTTCTGAGATCCTGTGTTTCTTTCTTGACGGGCAAAAATGAATATTTTAGCTCTAGTGCTGGAGAAAATGGCTGACTCTGACTTCAGAGACTGACTGTGGAACTCATCACGGTATCGAGAGCTCACCACAGGACATAATTCAGTTGCATCTAGTTGCTGGAGTCATGGGCCAATTACTCTGGTTTTGAGTAGATTTACTCTTCAGTTCTGATCATCAGCTTAAAAGTCACTCTCAGAGCATGGTGGCCACTCAGGAGGCTAAGGAAGGAGGATCACAAGTTTAAGACAAGCCTGGGCACTTTATCAAGACCCCATCTCAAAATAAAAAACAAAAACAGGATGTAGCTCAGGGGTAGAGCCCTTGCCTAGCATGCACAAGAACCTGGGTTCAATCCTCAGTACCACAAAGAAAAAAAGTCACCCTCAGCCTCCACTCTACAAGATTGAAATATTTCTTGCTGCAAACCCACAATTAAGAAGTCGGAAGACAGGCTGGATGTGGTAGCACACACCTGTAATCCCAGCAGCTCAGGAGGCAGAGGTAGGAGGATCACTAGTTGAAAGACAGCCTCAGCAATTTAGCCAGGCACTAAGCAACTCAGGGAGACTCTATCTCAAATAAAATACAAAATAGGGCTGGGGATACGGTCAGTGGTTGAGTGCCCCTGAGTTCAATCCCCCGTGGAAGGAAGGAAGGAAGGAAGGAAGGAAGGAAGGAACTTGTTCATCTACAACAAAAAAAAAAAAAAAAA
>NW_026000222.1:358915-359637 GCF_001458135.2 Marmota marmota marmota | reverse complement strand
ATCCGCGACACCGCGGACCTCCTGCTGCACCGGGACGGCTCGGTCGGCGCGCGGCAGGAGCCGGGTGAGCGCGGCGGGCGGCGGGGGGTGTGGCCCACTGGGTGGGTCCCTGGTGAAAGGGACCGCGACCCCCTTTGCGCCCACAGCGCCGTCCTTCTGCTGGACCCGAGCCCTCCTTCCTCACTGGCTGCTGGACCTGGAGGCCCCCTGCCTCTGGATCCGGAACCTCCGCTGGGCCCTGGACTGCCCTTCTGTCCTTTTCAGACCTGGGGACCCCTCATCATCCCCTTCTCGTCCTCCCGTCTCTCCTGGCATCAAGGCCAGCTGCTCTGCGGCGGGGCACGCTTTCCTCGGCTGAGAAGGGGCTTTGGCCAGATTGCTGGTCCCTTGGGTGAAGTCGGGAAGCAGGCATTATGCGATTCTTGTTCCCTGCTCCCCCCACCTGGGCCACTCCTCCTGGCTTTTGGTTCTGCAGCCCTCAGTATATGGCTCATGCAGGGCTTTGTGGGTACAAAGAGTCCTTGCCGCTCTCTAGTGACAACGTAGGACCTTTAGCCGGAAAGGACACCGAATGTCCCCAGGCTAGCTCTTTCATGGAGGGTGGGGGAGGGGCTTGCCTCCTGGGAATCTGTGCGGAATTCACTCCAGTTTCCTGGGTTTAATTGAGAGGGAGCAAGGAGAGTGTAAAACTGCTTTTTTTTTTTTTTTTTTTTTTTTTTTTT